>NW_002060963.1:529261-665213 GCF_000150275.1 Trichoplax adhaerens
AGGTAGATGATAAGCTTATGTGATATATGCCGATCACGAAATTCCAAATTTTAGAAACATAAGGGCTTTATTGAATCTTATACACAGATTAACTACACACAGCTCTACTCTAGCCGAATACTACTATTAAAGACTTCTAGAACGAACTAACAGAATAATCTAAAGTTGCATGCTTTTATACTTTTGGTAGCATTCGCAGCTACAATCCGCTCGGCAACCTTTTACCTTATTTTACACATAGTTAAATTATTCTTAGTCAAAGTCTATAATTATGGCTACCAAATATCTCTTAGGATAAATATAGAAGTTACGCTACCGTACATTATACTAACATGGCTAACAGTCTACAATCACAATACTAATTTACATTACAGCTTAATATACTATATTCGTATCTACCCCTGGTTTATTCTAGCAATTGGATGACATTACATCGTCTATGATATTATTCTTTACATAATTTTTACGCTATTTCAATTAAAATCTTTACGATACTTCTCTCACGCATTTTCTATTCAACTCTTAGCTAATCTAATGAATTTTGCAATCTTTAAAAACTTCTCATTAGTCAAATATTGAGGAAATATTGTGACATTATCAAAAACAATCGTATAAAAAGAAATGTTAAAAAGAAAGAATTTAATGAATAACCCTACTTTGAATTTTTCAAAGAAATGACATACTGTAGAGATAAAAACATTGATCTCCAATTGTATACTCCTATGTATGTTTTAAAAGAAAATCATTTAAAGTCTACTATATCTGGGAAATTAGATGATAGGATTGCTAATTAAAGTTGAGAATAAAGCATACATTATAATTATTGAATTAATTTATGAATTCTAATAGTATCTTCAGATTATTTCTTAATAAATTTAATGATTAAAATAACTACTGTCGACTTACATAGTCCTTGAGTTTTTGGCAAGGCCAAAGTCTAATGATTTAAAAGGCAAAAACGATTAATTTACCATAGGATTACCAATTCTGCATATTATTTAAACCGTACTAATTAACATTATATTATTAAATTAATTAATCTGTTTAATTATTTTATGTTATAACTCTAGATTTATGGCTATTTTAACGATACATATAATGAGCTACTTTCGGTATTAAGCAATAATTTATTCGCGTTGATGCTTGAAGATATTTATAAAGCAAAGTAAATTTTTAATTATTCAAAATACTGAAAGTAATTTAGCATTCATGTTTAGAAAATCACTTTTTACTTATCAAAAGTACACAATACAACCACATAACTTGACTGTTCTGCATAGTACAGAATTATAAACTGTTATCGACGATAAGATAATAAATCTTCAAAAATGAGTATTTAAAACAAATTCAATTTTCCTTTCTCCAGATACCATGAGGAGGCATAAACATAGCAAATTTAAGAATTATACTTAGAGTCTCACTATAATTAAGAATGTTTTTCATAAGCAATGTTCTTAAAATTATTAGAATACTTATTTTGAAGTACTTAGTATCTCAATTGATCAAATCACTAAATAAAGTATGAAATTCTATTATTAATTCGTTTGCAATAAATTACGTAGCACCGAGTCTTTCATCAGAATTTAGACAAAATATTGATATTTAATCTGTTTAAAGTATCTTTAAGTTGCAACCATAGATTTACAGCCGTTTAAATAGTACTTATTATACTAAAATTTAGTTTCTCATGAAGCAGTAATTTTGTGTGTTTTGAGACTTGAAGACATGAATAAAGGATGTAAAGTTTATTAGATATCCAGGCATTAAAATAATTCGAAATCCGCAATACCGATATCATTTTCATGTATTGAAAGTACCATGTCATATATAGACACATAATTTGGCGTCAGTGCACTGCGAAGAATCATCAGGACATGCTACCGATGATAAATAGAAATTCTTTGGAAATGAATGTTTAAGATCAGATTTAACGTTTCTAATTCTAGATATGTTTAAGTATCATTATAATGGGCTTTTTAAGAGAAATTGTAATAGTTTCAGCTAGTTACAATAATTATAAGTTAGAGAAATACACTTATAGTGCAGTATGTAGTGTAGAACTGTAAGTTTCAATAAAGTAAGTACGTGTTGATTAATTATGGCTAGTATGATCAAAACAAATCATATACAGTATGTTTTCTAGAAGATCGTAACTGATAGCCATGTTAAATGCTGTTATTAGGCAAAATACTAATACGATTGATGATTCCTATGTAGAAAGTGTTTGATTGTAATTTGTATAAGTTGTATCGAATTATTATCTTAAAGACTAAGTCGATTATCTAGTTTAGCTAGCCACTTTCGATTGTTCTTATGAAAGGAAAAAATTGGAATTCTTCTACTACAGGCGGACGCGATAAATATTTCTTTGAAAATCAATGAAATGGTGCTGAATATTTATGACACATTAGAGATTTGCTCTACTTTAACAATTCAAAATTTTTTGTTGTCGTATTGCGAACCTAGGGTTAAGAACCCATGCTTTACAGTGTCATTTGTGAAATTACTAGAATATTCTGTGATAATTGATATCTTAAAATCTAATTGCTAAATAAAATTTAAGGTTCTGTTAATCAGGTATTCGGAATAAATTAGTAGCACATGTTTCATTAGAACTTGATTCAAAATTACGATATAACTGTTCAGTGCTACTAAATCGATATGCAAATAAATGTCAGGTGTAGGTTAAATCATGAAATGTTTTATATTTCTAATATATTATGCAATTAACAGATAGTACATATAAAATATAATATGGAAGAAGATCAATTGAATGCAACGACTATCGAAGATACCTTATCAAATAACGGCAGGAGGCAGAACATTGCAACCGAAACGAATTTAATAGAAGGTGCGACAGCCATAACGATGCCAAAATTAAGATAGGACTACAATTTTATCTGTTAATAAAGAAAACTTATTCACTATGCAAGGGAAAAATATTTTAAGTGAATAATAATATAATTAATTATTATGTTACTTAAAATCCGCTGTTAACAATATATATAAATTATTTGATAAATCTCCCTCTTATTTATATGTATTTTATTTACAATTAATAAAGATTATGACGCTTACAGTAATTATTACTCTGTCGAAACCAGAATAGTAATTGTTCTATTTTAGTATAATGAAAACTTGTATAAATGGAGGTAGCTAACTCGTATCTTGTCTTGCATCCGCTGTAAAAAAAGCATCAATCAAACCCTAATCACGCGATTACACACGTATTACACTATGATTTGCTGTGCAATTCCATCAACGACAGTTTGCTTTTAATACGAGATATAATAGAACGGAGATAGCTCATGACATAGACTTGACAGTGACAGTATTATTTATAATTTATCAACGGTATGTTTATGAATATTTAGGATTTAAATAAATAATACTTATAGGTAAATATAAGATAATATATTCCTCTAGGTTTTACTGAATAGCGTTGGAAAAGATCGAATAACGTCAGTTCATGGGAACTCAACCAACGTAAGAGAAAATACTATAATAAATTTAATCCTTGCTAAACTCTAATTATTAAGTTATTATCATACATTATTTGCAACTATAGCTGACTAACTTATTTACGATTCTAGTAAATCATGTAGACAATAAACGGTATTATTTCTTCTAACATATTTGGTACGGGATAGCTCATTGTAAAACTCTATATTACAGTATGTTTCTAGTGATAAGCTACTACGTGATACTACATGACACTGTTAGAAAACATTCCCTCATATATTTCAGGTAAATATTGAGGACATGGTGCTACATTCAAAAATTTCATAGTAGCTAACTTTTAGCTACATGACATTTACTAAAATTAATGAATAGTAATAAGAATAATACACCATAAAAGAGCACGGTCTTGGATAGTAATTACCGGGGATAATTGATTATGTATATAATAGTTAAGCAAGTTTTTAATTTAAGGCATTAAGTACTATTATTAAATTGTAATTGTTGACGATTTGATAAGGCTCTTAAATAAGTTAAGCAAACCTTGGCTGAGATATAAGCAGTCATTAATACGTCAAAAAAATAAATATAGCCAAATTGACTTAATGTATATAGAACCGAAGATAAGTTTACTTACAAACTCTTCGAGGCGATTACGATAAGTTTTACTCATTTTTATCGTACTCTTTGAGTACCTTATGATCAATTCGCTGTATCGCAACGCCAATTAGTATTTATCGATGAGGATCAATAGCTAATGTAAAAGAAATTTTTAATGTAAATATGTATCTTATAAGAATATTTACGAACGATTCGAAATATTAAAATATAAAAAACGCGATGGTGTAGAAGTTTAGCTAATTCAAACATCAGAGTCTAGCTCTATTACCTGGTATTCATTAGCTAATAAGAAAGTATTTGTATCTCTTTAAGGGATTGTATCATGGTTAAACGGTATATTATAGTTAAAAACCTACGTTTATCAAGGTTAACATAAGCCTGATGGGCAATCATGTGGCAATAAAATGTTAGCTATGTGTGTACTAATAACTAAAATCTCTTAATAATATTTTACAAAGATTCGATAGTCAATACTTGTATAATTTATTAACGGAATGAACATGTATGATATTATAGAATTATAACTATGATACAAACTGGTACTGCAATTTTTTCATGGTATTACGAACTTACTCTAGCGAATGGATTCAAGAGGCATAATTAATGTTCTCTTTAAGAGTTAAAATACTTTTATTCATCTTACTTGGTAAAAATATCTTTAGAATGTTTCTAAGTTCATCAATTTCCCCGGTTGCGCTGATATAGTATAATAGTAGAAATTAATAATATTCTGTTGCTACGAGAAAATTTCGTAAAGTATTGCATAATAGGCAATTTTCATTTTATGTTAGTATATACTTTTGTGCTAGTAATGTAATACGATCTCCTTAATTGCGTGCTTATACACTTTTAAACTGTCACTTTAGTGAGTAATATTCAGTACTATCGGGCTACCCAGGGTAGTTAGCTAGTTGATTTGCAATGGAACCAGACTAGTGCATGTAAACCATTAAAAGTAAATTTTAGACTGCAAACTATCCCATATTCTAACAATATAAGAGTATATCACCTATAAGTATAATAATTAATGAGCATTGATGATTTGACCCTCTGATGTGCAATTCATATATATAGTATGAAATTAAAAATGTCACTCATAAATGAAGATAATAAGTATGCCACTGTATTGTCCTGTAAATTAACAGTAAATGAACTCTTGCTAAGATTGTACTACCGGCATTTTACATACGTTGAAATACATAAGTCACAAATGAAATTTCTATGCCGGTAAACGCTAATTTATTGAATACACGACAGAGTCTTATGATGTGACTCCGCCAAGGTTACGGTGTGTTCACATAAATGCTTCCTTTTTTACAATCCATAAATGCCCACAAGTTAGACTCGGATTTTTTTGATTAACTGCAAACTGCAAGTTGAATTTAGGTGGAACATGCATAGTAGCCTGCGATGATACAAAAACAAACGAAATAAGTAACTTACTTACGAAGGAATGGATAAAGGAATATCCTTTATTACCAGTATTTGTCAGTTACATTATTACTTTTCAAGTTTCTTTAGATTATGTATATTATACTATGATTTTTTTCTTAGTATAAACTTCAAATACGCCATATTTTACGGCAAATGTGCAGTCGGCATAACTTTATAGCGATACAACGATAACAAATCTATATCACTTAATAGTGCCAGCTATAATCTTAATTGATTTATAAGCTACATTATAACTTTCCAGTTGTTGTTAATTAAATGAGATAAATGCTGTATTCGTAATAAAATAACTAAGCATCTTTATTGCGAAATATTTATTAATTATCTATGAAATGCTTCTTACTTCGTATCGTAGATGCTGCATTTCTTATAAGCATTCAGCAGGAAGGCATGTGATGTAACTACGACAGGTCTATATTGCTGTATGGTATTAGCTACAATATATAATTAATTCTTTCTGCAATCAACGTGGGAACTTAACATTAAATTCACACAGGTTTAAAAGTTGAAATTTATTATTTAAATTGAATCGAAATGCTTTCAAGGTTTGAAACGTAGGACTGGTGCATTTTATTACTGTAATATAGTCCGTTATCGCTTTATTAAACTTATAAAGTTCACTATTTTTACAAAGTACGAATTAAACAAGAGATAATGCTAACATACAAATTATATAATTTGATACGATGAATGCAGTAACTTTATCAGACAATAGATAAAATAGAAATAAAATCTAGCGTAATTACTTTTACAGAACTCATCATGTTTGCCTTTCAATTTTGACGAAATTAATTACAAGATCATTATGTGAAGCATTATTCACATAAAGTAATTTAGCAGTTAGCCGAGGCTAAAATGTATCGTAATAAGTGTATATATATTATATATAACAACAGACTTCTATACTGAAATTTAAAATTACTATTACGATATCACAATAATTGCAACAATGTATTCTCTCGTCGATTATAGTGTTTCAGTAATAAATACGAAAGCTGCGATGCCTTTGTAAATGCAAAATTCTTGATCAAGACAGTAGTTTATTATCGTACTGTATGAATGAACAGTTTAGTCATCGTCTTCTTCTTCTTCTTCATCCATTTCATCGTCTAATTCTTCACCATCTTCTTCTTCTGCACGTTGAGCAGCTCTGAGTGCATTCTCTTCTTCTATAGTAGGATCGTCAATCTCAGTAATATCGGCACCACTAGGGAATTCATCTTGCACTGGAGGTGGTGGTAGAGGACTATAATTCTCACTATTATACTTGTGTCCAAAGCCAATGTAAATATTTTCAAATTTCCTAATGATACAAAGCAATGGATAATATGACTACTTATGTTCCTGATATAATTTTATTTGGTCCAAGATATACGATATCGTATAGGACTAGCAATTATTATAGACATAATGCTATGAATAATAAAACGACAAATGAAATACCTATCTATGGCAAAAGCGTAAGCTCCAGGCCATCTATTGGAACGTAAGACAGCACAAGCATAAGCAGGAACCAAACGTGATGATAAGTAGGGGGTCCATGATGAACGTCCATCAACCTCATCATCTTCTGATATTGGAGTGAGCAATGGTGGCCCTGTTTCTGGCTCGGGTTCATCAGGTTCTTCTCTTTCTTCATCATCTTCCTCATCTTCAAAATCATCTTCCGGTTTCTCAGTCGGATTGAACCAAGTGCAACGACCCTATTATATAAATTAATAATAAGAGATGATAAGATTGGTGCTTCAAATTTTTATGATTAGATTAGTGAAACAATTCAAAGATATCATTGCAAACCTGAGGTAATAAATATTGCACATGATGCACCCAATTACTCAATGATGGTTCTAAAAGTTCTTTTAGGCTAAGTCCTTCAAATTCTAGGTTAACTATGAACGAATCCCTGACTGTAGAATTATAGAAGATGAAATTAATCAGTACCTCGTCATATTCATAAAATAGATATAAAATGGCTAATGATTGAATAAACTTAATAACTACCATTTTCATCTTCGTCTTCATCTTCATCTTCATCAAAGTGGTAGTAACCTAGGGGACTAATTTGACAACTGCCAGTAATTCGAGCAATTTGAGCACGTAAATAATTTGATTCATTTCCTGGGAACGGAGGATAACTAACAATCTAATGAATTGATGAAAAGAAATAATATTAATTTTTCAACTATTCATGGTTAATATTTGAAAGTGAGGAATGATATTTCATTTTTAGCAATCATTCTAATACATACCGGTGCATCTAACTTGCCAGTAAAGAATTTCTTTATATTTCGTGCTATATCTATCTGAGTAGGAGTTACATGCGGTAGTTTTACCCACGGTTTACCAGCTGTTAAAGATTGTATAACATTTCGCTCATTTAGTGACGCAGTTATCAGTAATTGGCAAGAAAGTTGATATTTACGTACTGATTTAGCGGAAAATTACAAAGTTGATTTTTTACTTACGTTCACTACAGACGAAGTAGATATATTTGTTGGCACCCGTACGATTGTCTTCACGTGGAATAGTAGGAGGTGGTTTATAGTTTGATTTAGGCAATTCATCTTCATCTTCTTCGTCAGATCCTTTAATGCAGTACAGAACACGGCTTAGATTAAAAAATTTACTATTTAAATTTGAGAAATACTGAATTCTAAATAATTTCTTTGACTATTTACCATTTTCGCTTTCATCTCCTCTATCGTCTTCCTCAATTTCCTCCTGAGTGAAGATAAAAAAGATTTAATTTAACCCCAAATATAACCTTAAATATTTGCATCTTTAATAGCATTCAATAGTTCTATGAATTACATCTTCCAAGTCGTCTTCATCATCATCTTCTCCCTCTCGATACTGAGTTTCAGCTATGTAGTAATTGCCATGAAGGCCGATAATTTTACCTACAATAATAAAATTAGGTCAACTTTATCATCAATTAAACAGTATCATTTTGCTTTAGGTTTTTTGTTACCCCAAAAGCGAACAGTTTGTAAGGGATAATTTTCAGCTAAAGTCTTCAATGCAAGAAAGACCCTATAAACTTCCATTTGTGACAGACCAACCTATCCATGCGCAAAATATCTCCATTAATACTTGTAATTATAAGATTTGCATTATTTAAATGAACCATCATACTTACTCCTGCTTGTTCAAAGTAATGAGCAATATCCATCAAATCTGGAAGTGGCAAATCTTGATCATCATCAGGGATAGGAGGCATATCTTCTCCTTCTTCAGTTCTTACCTAATTCATAGAGTGGAGGGTTTACGTTTACAGGGTGTTGTAAATCAAAAAATCGAATGTATTGCGATAAAAAGTTACCTCAAACAATGCTTTCTGTTGATCAGCAAGATCTACTGCCGGTGAAAGGAGACTTTCATCTTGGATAGTATCATTTGGAACGATAAATTTTGATTTCTTGATATTTCGGGACATATCCTCCAAAATATCTATTTTGAAAATAAAAATTATTTATGAGCCTGATGGTATGTAGGAGTGAAGAAATAGATTATGTTTTACTTTCATGTTGTCATGCTTAGTAGACAATATTAACACATGACTATAAATCAATGTCATTACGGATACATTTATACTTGGTATGAATGATATAACGATAAATTCATACAAATTGCCTAGAATGATATTGGTGTTAACGACGAGTATTTCTAATGCATGTATCACATACCCACAGGATTTTCGGGTCTTTCGTTTAATACTTTCATTAGTATAGCACTTAAGTGTTCATATCTGGAAAATAGTGAATAATCATTGAATATATTGAAAAGATTGATGGCCAAAATAATCTCATATTCGATATCTAACTTAAAAGACAAAATACTATGACTTTAAAAAATCAGGTTTATCGATTATATAACTATTTTTCGATTGAATAGGTAAATTTATTTGAGCGATAAGAAGTGGAATAATGTTTAAAATTAGAGCTTGGAAATTGATCGTTGATTTATGGAAACGTTTTTCAAGCTACTGCAAGGCTAGTCACAAAAAGTTTAGTAATATATAGCGCTTCCTTTTCTATTGGTTTACTTACAAGCTTGTCTTGGACTTGGTACTCGTTTTCATCAAGTAAGATGTTGCTGTTAATATTTCGGTTGATTCTGCTGGATCAATATTTGTCGCGTTCTCCATCTTTGTAAGATAATAATGTTACGCTTGTCGATGCAAATTCCAAGTTGTGGTGTGGTTACAAGCAATCGCAAGATGTAATTTTGCTGCAATAGAGGATAATATTGCGTCAAGAAAGTAGAAAAGGTTGCTTTGAATGTTGCCAACTGTAAAAGTGGACGACGGTAGGCAAGTACGCCTAATAACAGTGTTGCTAATTGGCAATTTTGTGAATATTGAAGCAACACCACGGTAACGATGCTGAATATTACTGCTTTGCTGATTACATTGTGTACAGGCGTTGCCAGGGTAACGATGGCGTATTTTGACTGACGTTCTCAGTTATCGTTGTTTACTATTCAGTGTATGAGTCAGTAGTCTGTAGGATTACGTTACTACTGGGGGTAGTGTCAACAATTGTCTGGTACTGTCCTGTCATGTCCAGTGTACAGTATAGTACTGGCAGTCTGACACTACAGTGGTCGTCACCCATGGTTACAGTATGGCACACAGTAGAGTACAGTACAGTACTTACCGAATGATGCCAGAAGAATAGTACTGTACTGTACAGTATGTACTGTAGTGCTGCAGAAGAAGAGATGACGTGAACCATACTAAGATACAAGTGTACATACGTTACTTGATAGTCGATAGTGTACACTGTACAACGCCATGTAAAAGCAACGATTGACTCAGTTTATGGTCCTGTACAGTGTACAGTTTACAGTACATAACACGGCCTACTGTACATTGTACACTGTAGCAGTACAGTGTAAAGTACAGTACAGTACGGATAATATGTATTGTACACTGTAGCAATAGTTTACGGTACGGTACAGTTGAAGGTACTGCACAGTGTACAGTGTACAGTACTGTACAGGATGCTGTATACTGTACACTGTAGCAGTAGTTGATTAGTTGACGGTACTGTACTGTACTGTACTGTACTGTACTGTAGGTCTATTGATGCTAAACTTTTATGATTGTAGGCATGCAGCTTCGTATATGATATGCCTCTTATCATTAGAATTTGATGCAATTGCAATAATTAATCTACCACGTTCACGAGTAAAGATATTTCGCCTAAAAGGTTAGATACTGTACCGTACTGGAAAAAGAACGATTGACTCAGTTGAAGTACAGTACAGTATTTGCACATACAGTACAGTACTGTACAGTACAGTGTACTGTACCGTACGTGTATAGTACTGTACTGGAAAAAGAACGATTGACTCAGTTGAAGTACAGTGTACTGTACCGTACGTGTATAGTACAGTACTGTACTGTACTGCATGCTGTATACTGTACACTGTAGCAGTAGTGGATAAGTGGATTACCGACTGTGACTGTACTGTAAGCTTCACCTACTCGTTCGATCGATTTAAGAGCAACGAACACGGACCACGAGGCCACTGCAAGATCGTTGCCTACCAAACTGGAACGCAGGCAGATTGGATCTTTGCATCGAAAAAATTTCAAGGCTGCTCTGGTCAGGACTCAACTAGTATGTTGAGCGCGTCTTTTCTCCATTGGGTTATTGCAGTACTTGTAATTCAGTGATGTACAGCGATTCGCTATTAGCAATGCTAATAGCGCATAGTATACGGCAGATTGGATAAAAAGATCAAAATGGACAGCCAGTGGTGGTAATCCATGATGGAATGGATGCGTTGGATGGATTGAATGAGAGTCATGTGAATGCCCTTATGGTTCAAGCCCCGACCTGCAGGCTAAATTATTCCCAGAGATTGAATAGCGATGATTGCAGCAAGGATTTATAACGGAATGGCACTCACGACGTTTGAAATGCAATGACGCCAACTAAAGTAAGCTGGTAAGTAATCCATTTGTTCTCTAGATTAGATAAACTTCTGCACCTGCAACATGACGTTGGACTACATGAAGAAGCATCTTCTACATGTATCTACATGGATGCGTCATCAAAGTTTCCAGAAAAGAAATTGTTAAAGTGTATCAAGCCGTACCTATTGAAATGATGATACTCTTCTAATTTATACCATCTTTCGGGACTGAAACATATCAATGTTGAGAATTGACAACTGATCAAAATGGCACATGCTTGATATCACTCTTTTCTACCTTTGAATGACAGTAAATACATGCTAGCACATGGTTAACACTAGTACTGGATGTTCATAGGTGTCCAATACAACTGTTGATCCCAGTACATTTACAGTAGTGTGATACTTCTAGGTCAAGTTGACTCAGCCAATAATTTTACAAATAATAATCACAATTATCCTAAATAATTCAGCATTCGAGATTTAGTGGAGTAATTATCTTGAAATGGTATTGTATCAAGCTTATTAATTTCGTAATCTGAATTTTTCTATCGGTTTTCTTGCCAGATAAGGACAATTTGCGCGACCTCTTTCCACTGGCCACATTTCATGCGTTTGTGCAAGCCTTGAGGGAATGGCCTATTAAATTACTGTAGCTATCTTGAATGCTACTATTCGTATGGAAATATCAAGAAGTAACCTTGATGACACTGTCATGCAACTGTTATTCACTGTTGAAAGGATAGCATATCAGTGCCAAAATCTGCGCTGTATCAGCCTCGTCTACTGCTGCCTCGACTCTTTGCCTGGTGTTGAATCTCATCTTGTGCATATTAAACATCATGAATTATTAGCGTCGCAGAGCTTGTTCGGAAGTATTTAATAATGTATCTACTGTACTCTATATCGAATGTAACAACTGTACAGTATATTAAAAAGTGATAAGCTTACAATAATAACGGAGAAAATGATACCTGAGTTATTCTAACAAGCGTACGATGGTAATATTGAATGATTGTTATTACAAGTTACTACTGTTTTCTCTCCTTTCTAGAGGTAAAAGTTTAATAAAGGTTTCTAACTTTAATGCGATTAAACTCTTGATTAGAAGATTGTGTGTACGCGTTTAATGAAACATAGTAAA
The DNA here is from genome assembly GCF_000150275.1 of Trichoplax adhaerens. Classification (NCBI taxonomy): domain Eukaryota; kingdom Metazoa; phylum Placozoa; class Uniplacotomia; order Trichoplacea; family Trichoplacidae; genus Trichoplax; species Trichoplax adhaerens. Next base: position 541,863 of record NW_002060963.1, read on the forward strand.
GTTTTAGTTATTATTTTGTAAATGATCATTCTTCAAATTATTATTACTGTTAGTGTCTGTTAAAATTGAGCAAGAAGCGTATCATCTTTCGACATTTTACAATAAGTTATTAGCACAGTGTACCCTATAAGACCGTACAGAAATTGATGGCAACAGAAAAACAACCTACTGATCCAACTGTCTTCGTTGTGCGATAACATAAGCAAATGGGTTGGCTCTGTTGTGTGGTGTCCGATATCATTTCTGCAAAGTTAGAATAGTAAATTTGCATGCAACGGTGCACACTGCAGTCATTAACAATACAGAAAACTTCCCTTACAATTATTACTCATGCTAAATAAAACGAAGCTAGAAATCATGATCCAAATCTAAAAACTCGATTCTCTTATTAGTTACATCTATCCACTTCAAAGCGACACCATTGAGGACATATGCTTTGAATTCTAAAATTCAAGCTTTAAATCATCTATCAGATAGATTTAAGGCTGTTGGATTAGTCTTGCCTATATGTTTCTACCCTGTTGATATTCGTATTCATTCTCTTTCTATTAACCACGTTCGTTCTGAATGAGACCACAGATTACTTGAGTTGATGGGTTCTCACATTATTAAATTCTGAGGACGTTAACATCAAATCATTTATTAGTCAAGATCGGAATGTAAAAAATTGGCTTTCTATTAACAACTGCTTTAGTAACCGATGAGAGATCTTTAAATATGCATCCCAAGATCTCAGTATATTCCGTAAGTGATGGAGTAATTTTGTTATTGACGTGTGGTTTTTACAAAATCTAAACAGGGCCTATATCAATTATTCGTCCATCAGTACAGACAGATACTAGCTATTTCACTATTTAAACCTACTGACTAACAGTCATAGTGATTATCCATGAGATCTCCGTAAAAAAAAATATTTTATGCTCGCATTGTTACAGAATGCTGCCATTGATAATTCGTATTACTTAAATTTTTCAGGCGTCCATATAATCATTTTTAATTCTAAAGTCTCCCGATATCAATCTATCCTGTAGTACAGAACAGAGATGAACATGTTAAGATTGCACACCACTAACCAAGAATCTCAATAGTTGTGCGAGAAATCTCCGTATACCATTTTTATATTCTTTAATTTAATGGAGTAGTGCCATTAATAACCCTTTCATTAATAATCCTAGGACGTCAATATTGGATTATTTGTACCAAGCAGAAATTAACATGTTTACAATCGTGTCTTACTAATCAATAGTCTCAACAGTTATGCAAAAAATCCCCGTAAATTTTCTTATATACTCTAACAAGGTACTGCGTTGATGATTCCTTTTTATTATTGTTAATTCTAAAGACATTAATATCATATCATTTATCAACATAGGACAGCAATCATCATGTTGATATTTAATAGCGATGATTTTTCAACCCTGAGGACGCTAACGTCGCATCATCTGGCATTTCACTGCCCTCAAGATAAACAACTTTACGTACTTTATTTTAGAAAACAATTTCATTCATTACATTTTCTTCTCCTTCTTTATTCTATCAAAATAGATGTTTGTATTCATGAATGTTACTAACTGATTATGATGTAAACAATACAACATGACTTGTTAATATACCCATTAATTATGTTAAATGTCATTTATTCTTTTTTTTACGATTAATGAATATTTCATTACTATTGGCTAGAATAGACCGTATTGAATGCAGTTAATAGACTTCTCAAGAATTGAACAAATCTTAAGCTAAATTACCACTAGGAGCATGACCTTTTAAGATAATAATAGCAATATAAATGATGGTTAATTATCAGGAACAAGGATATTACTGTTCTTGCCATTAGTTTACGCTTTAAGATAACGGAAGGGTCGCACCATTTTTGACTTGGTTCATTTACATTTAGCACGACGATTACCCATTTAAACCCAATCCCAGTCTGCTAAGCTGAATGATAAAAACCTTAATAACATAATCTTGTCTATTTCTCTGTCTTACCTGATGGCAATAATACAGCAACAGTGATGTTATCTTCCGCATTAGCTGCTAGACTGTAGACGACAGTCTAAAATTTCAAGTACTCACTTCCGGACTACGATTGATGGAAGCGGGTAATGTTAAAGTACAACCGTTGCAGTCTAATGCAAGAACTACTTAACTCAGCCTAGGAGGATCCTTTAAACATCATCCTCCCCGCACCATCCTATTAGCTATTTTTAAATAATCCTACTGTTCACAGTTTGTAATGAAATTGTTACTTTATCAATGTATTCTATCAAAAGATGTAACTATATTAAAGAATTGATTGTAAAGTCTTTCGAATAGAGGAGTGCCAAGAGTAAATTATTTGATCTGGGAAATATAATTAGATAATTAAAATCAGAGCGTGTTGATCTATTTCATAATCATATTAACGGGGCGATAGTCGCGATAAGAGGGTAATCATAAATTCGATCAGTCCTGGTGATTATCTATTGGTGCCCTTCATCGTTCAAATGGAATGATAAAATTTCATGCTTTAAAATACAATAAACTGCCTATATACATGTACAATGTGCTTAATTGATTTCCAAATAGTTGATTAAGCGCTAACATGCGTTATTTTGCGTAGGTAATGCAGTATTTAATCAAGCTATTAATACCGATGCTGCTTCGGTAGTCATCGAAAACAAGTTTAAGTCAGCCGCGTGATGTTATCAACTCGTCTTTTCCGTAAAAGTTAAATATCGATAAAAGTAAAAAAATAAATCTTCAAATGGTAAAATAGTTGAAATTATTTTTTGATACAGTACAATCATCGACGTCATGTACAGTTTATCCGAAGCTGGTGTTTACCAACAAGAGTAGTCAAGTTCATATCGATTCTCATTCTAGACCAAAATATAGTCTTTACAAATGTAAACAGTACATGATTAGGATAATTTATTCATAAACTGAACAGATGGTAGCAAGTATTGTTGGACAAAGTGACAGATTAAACGCTTCAGTAATTTACTTATTGTTTATTGATAATTGTTTATTTTATCGGTCTTGAAGGGAAGAGTATACGATCAATGGAGTAAAATGGTTATTACTTGCTTAGTAACACCTGTGTTATTGGACTATTTTTCCATTCGATGCGTGTGTTTAATCAAATGCCTGTTTCTGCGTCTTAATTAATGATCAATATTGTATTGATGCAAGTTTTGGCTCTATTCCATCAAAGCCTTCTCGAAGGAAGGAAAACAACATTTTCTGCATAAGTGGTACACCATGAAGGCAAATAGTAAAAGGCCGGTCAAGCCTACGCCAATCTATGTTGTATCCGGTCTGTGTAGACCATTGTGCGTACGAATTTCTGTCAACACTATCCATCTCATCGACAGTCTTTTGCAATAGAGTTAATCATCACGACAAGTGTAGTTAACATTAAGCGTAGGTTGAATAGCAATAAATAAATCAATTGATTACTCTTGACCCGAGTCTAGAAGTCTACTCTCCTACATGATATAAGCGTTTTACTCCTGGCATGATCATTCAGCTTGAAATTTTCAATATTACAGCTGGCATCATGCTTAGCAGTGTTTCGTAGGAGTACCGAAAATAAGACAGATCCATCGTATTTATATCAATTAACTGCACGCTATTTCCTTATTGACTCTGTAGTCCATAAAATGATGACTACTGCTTGTTCAGCTTGATCGGACAATAATCATAAATAAGAAGAATCATGCCGAAATGATTTAATTCAGCTAAAGTTGTTTCATTAAATAAATAGGATTGAATAGCTTGTGGCAGTAGATAGTTACAATACGATTTCATGTACTGAGTTCAACACTAGATTGTTACGTTGCATGTTGCAGATTAATAACATGATCCATATCAAGTCGCATTGAGACCATGATGATCCCCAGAGTTGATATTATGCTATTCTTTTGCCCTACTGGCATTTTCACCATCATGCTTAAGCAAAAGAAAAGGTGTTATTGATGGCTATTGTCATTTTTTGTTGTAAGCAATTGAATCTTTAGTTGAAAGATTGCAAATGGCTTACAATCACATGCAATGAATGATATCCATTAGCCATCTGTGATAAAACTCGTCCATCACATCGCATCCACTACGCTGTCATTGCTATCGAAGGTGATCATCTTCCCTTTCCATGATAAAATTCAACATTACTTGCTTTCCATTTCTGTTTTCAATCGCTCTCGAGCTCATTTAGATCCCTTGTGATGGTAGCATACCCTAGGTTAGGCATCCATTGAAAGGCATTATACCCCCATTCTCCATTGAAAGAAACGATGGCGTTGGTTGGCCATCAGCCTCGCTTGTGGTTGAAGTATCATCCCCTTCACCCACTTGACATGGATACCATGATCCATGTCTACGACTATATCATAGGTTGTGGCATTCTTACCCTCCCTCTACTCGTTTACCTATCCCTCAGAATAACTTGTTCAACCAATGTTACTTGATAACTCTACTGGGCAAGAAATTCAATGGCTAAAACATGGAAGAAGCTAGCTCGAGAATCGTTGTGTTGATTATGTTACAACAACAAACGCTTGGTAAACTATCATTCTCTTCTTGCTTGATTGAAAGGTTTGATTGTCATTGAAGGAAAGCGCTATTGTTAAGCCTATTGTTGTCATCACAAACGACACACGTCGGTTAAACGGACCCGTTGATGGATTTTGCCGTTGAAAGGGGCTGCCATTGGTGGATGCTGTTGACCACGTGATGCAAGCCATTGATCAACACCATGGAACAGCTGCATTTCTTCATCGACTTTACACGATATTGATTGACTGTTTAGCGGGTGGTCCAAACTGGCGATTGGAAAAATGGCTGATTCCACAAGCTCTCTCCACTGCTCGAGTTAATCCACACTGTTCTCATTGAATGACATGATAAAGTTAAAAATGAAGAAATAGAAAATGGAATTATTTCATCCTTGCATTGGAAAGATTGTCATTGCATGCATCCATGCGGTCCAAAGCTGCAAGTAAGTAGCGTATTGTTGTGCATGATGATGTCACGCATTGCTCGTCTTTTAGATATCTTTCTAGTTGGCGATCGACGTAGTTGCCATTCTTTCACTGATACATTGTTATATTGCGCGATGAATGACTTGAGCTACACCACTAATCCTAGTAACATACCATCATCATAATCAATTTAACTAATAACTCATCACTCAACGTATTGTTCCATGTCTGCGCCTATTTGTTTTACATGTACAGTATATAACGGTTATCTAAATAGAAAGTTCGTCATAACCTGCGGCACTTTCTTACCATTTTATCGACCATTCTAGCGACGATTAGCATCGATACTCTTCATTGCAGCTATTTTACTTGGATCTACTTGTAGTTCTTGCCTTGACCATCTTGTATTTGTGGAAGAAAACGACGTCCGTTAATACCGATGATTGTTGATGATCGTTAGCACATTGGATCATCGTGAATTCTTTTACATACTGTACTGTAGATTGGTCAATCTTGCCAAGGTTTTGATTGACAGCGGATTGCCATCCAAATCAACGTTACATTAGATAAATCCAATTGGTTGGATTCCAATTGAAATCATCCTCTTCGATTACCATCTTGAATATTCACTTATCATTTGGATACAGTTGATAATCACCTACGAGAGCGTAAACTTGTTGTACTGTATACGTTATCGATCAACCAAGATCAAGTGGATTGTTTGGGGATCGAAGAGAAGAAAATTAGACCATCGTTGTTGTTGTTGGCGGAAAGAGTTTTTATTTCTTTTTTTTCCCCTTCCTCTACTCATCGTCATTGGTGTGAACGAGAAAGTGGATCTATTGGTACATGAAAAATGGATCGTTACTTAACTTGTCCACTATGCCAGTATTATTTTAATCATCCTGTTATTCTCCCTTGTGGCCATAGTGTCTGCTTAAAGTGTGGCCAACGCGTGCAAAAAAGCATCGCTACTGCATCACCTGGTCTTCGTGCTAAACGAGCATCTTTACCTAGTCTTCATTATGGCGACGGTGGACAGGTAACGCGTAGTAAGTCAGTCGATCTGATGGTAACTTCCATCGTTTGCCCAGTTTGTGTCAAGAAAAATATCTTGGCCGATCGAGGCGTTCAAGGACTTGCTAGGAATTGCATGTTTGAAGCATTAATTGATAAGCTTAAAAATCAGAAAATTAGCCAAATGAATGATTGCCAACTGTGCGAGAAAACGCCACCAACACAAGCTACTCGCTATTGCGAGCAATGCCACATTGCTTACTGTGATAACTGTTGTGCAGTTTGCCATCCTAAGCGTGGACCACTTGCCAATCATACGTTAACCATCATCGCTAAATCTCCTGTAGAAGAATACCGACACAAACAACTCAACCCTTGCGCTCATCATCCTAATCAATTGGTCAATATGTTTTGCGCTACTTGTTCCGTTTTAATCTGCTGTAAATGCTTAGAAGTTGGAGGCCATTCAAGCCATGATACTCGCAGTTTAGATGTGGTTTGCAAGAAGCAAAAGGTATGTTCTCCAAGTAGTACACGATCTTCTACCATTTTACTGTATTTTATTTTGAATGGACTGTCTTCAAAACAGGACCATGCCAATCTTGTTAATTTCAATCGAGTTGTTTCAAGACAGTAGGAAACAAATCTTACTTTGAATCGGGTAATTTTAATACAAACAACAGCAATCTTATTTTCAAACCAGCAGCTTCAATACAGTACGAGATTGTTGTATGTCTCACTTTCCATCAAGTAGGTTAATGGTCAATCATTTTCCTTCGAATCGGCTAGCTTCCATGTCACAATACCAATCTTATTTTCAATCCAATCGTGTAGGTTCGATTTAGCAACGCCGATCGTCTTTTCAATCGACTAGCTTAAATAGAACAACACCAATCTTATTTTCAATCAGCTACTGTCAATACAACGATGCCAAGTTGACTTTGAATCTACCAGTTTAAAACTGCCTATCAATACACAACGATCGTATCGAAAAAATGGATACAAAAACACATCAGTTCTACAGTATACTAGACGTTCGCGTATCCAATGGCATCATCGATAAGTACACTTGCAGTGGGTTCAAAATGAATCATTCCACCTATTCCATCGGTAGAATAAAATAAATCAACGATGATGAACTTTCCAATTTTGAAACATGGACAACAGCCATGTATTGACTTAGTTTCACTTCTATCCAGTAAGAGTAGATGACGGTCATCATCATCATCAGTTCCTACTGATCCATGATTCATTTATAACATGGACGGTAATTTCTAGTTTATTTTCTAAAACAGTAACTTTATTTCCTCTACCCGAGACGATATTTGACAATCATGACGTCAAATTGTTGTCGATTTTACACTGATGACTTTCCTCAACTTTTGCCTATTGATGCTACACAAAAACCTGCAAGATTGTTTTCCTTTTTCAATTTTTCTACTGTCTACATGAAATGAATTGCTGTTTCAATACTGTACTGTGCTATGTTTGCGTTAATAATGTGGAAAGCATTGTTTAAAAATGATTGGGCGTTTTGTACTGTTATAGAATCCCTTTTTATTTCTTGTATAGTTGCAAGGATATTTTCGGCATGATGTTGATTAGGACCAATCGTACCTTTTACAAGGTTTTTTTCAACTCTTTTACAAAATTGATTGCTTCAACTTTCATCAATCCATTGAAAACTAGGCCAGAAGTAGTCACAACATTTCATTTTTGTTATCTTTGCCAAATTTTTGAATAAATAAATAATTTTATCTTTTCATGGCAGGTTAAAATTATAGTATAATGATAGCAATCATTTCTTGATATTTAAATACATTTACAGTAGCGATGCAATTTTTTTTCTTGATGGTTTATTTTGGGGAAATCTCACTTGCCATTTTACACTCTATCGTTAATCATGCCAAACTGGTTGATAATGGTCGTACCCTTCTTGGAGAATTGTACCAAACTGTCTAATGAGGGTAACATAGAATGCATTATGAAGTAATGATTGAAAAGAAATGCCTTCACCAGGGCTAGCATAATATCCGATGGAAGTCATATTTCATCAACATAACTGGAGAGTAGACACTTGAAATGTTTTTTACACGGATCATTTTGTCAAATAGCTAAAAAATGAAGAAGAAAACAATAGTATTGCACTGTGATGACATTCTCGTCTCCATTTTGTCACAATCCTCACATTCAATACCATAATTGTTTAGTGTTTTTTTACCTTCGATCTAATCCCTCTACTATAGTCGGTTATTGAAGTGTTTAAATAGCAATCAAGCGGCCTTCCAATGGATTTTTTTTATAGCACATTGTGTTGTGTACCTCGTAGGAATTTTTATCAGGATCGCATGATGCAGTCATCATCATTATTCATAACGAATCAAGTCACGATGGAAGTAATTCATGCTTTAGATAATGTAACTGATTCCAGTACTTCCACTTCACTAGAATATCAACAACGACTAGCAGATACAAAATGACACCAGCTGAATATACAGTAGAAAAGATATTTCCACTTCTCTATGTTAACTCAGCCGGGAGAACATCAAATCGACCAAGAAGTGGTGTACCAGAACATCACGGAAATGTAGTCATTGCTTTTTTTATTTTCCAATTGCAAGGGAAAATGGCGTCGCGCCGTACTATGCCCTTTCTGAAGTACCTTTTATCCATTTCGAGTGAAACGATATTGTCATTTCTATTCTAGTAGTAATGTCTAAGTCTACAAGATTATTTTACGGCAATTTCATATCATGACATGCACCTGTTTTAAGCCATTATACCGTTATGATTTTACGATGCAGTTCTACATGCAAAACGTCTTGCGGCACTATAACATTTTTTCATGCAATGCTTATGCAACTATTCAATGGAGACTAGCGATAGACCTTCCTAAATCTCCAGCCTCTAGTGGTCATGACTAAAAGTACGTATTGTATACCCAACTGGGTGCTTTAATTTTTAATCATTCCTTTTTAGCCGCCAAATCAACGTTGTCAATCTCCAACGGAGAATAAAGGGACGTTCATAGTGGACTTGCATTAGGCCCAGACTACGATATTGTCTCATTCTTATTATTAATGGCTAGTCCATTTTAGCTCTATTTCCTATCTTGTATAACTTTTTAAACAACTTTTTAATCTCGCTATCCACTGCAATATCGTGTCCAAGCTGATAGAAAATTACAAATCATCCTGTATTCAAATAACTAGTTCTCGACGGGATGACCAAGTCAATAAACGATGAAAAATTAGACAGCCACATTTTATGTCGACTGTAGAGCGATTCTCTTCTCTCCGGGGGTGATAGCCTTGCAAGATCCTGACTAATGTTAGCTTATGAGTCATAGGCAATTTACGGTAAAAGGAATCGTCAAGACAATCATTTCTTTGTAAAGCAACATAGTAGACGAGTTAAAATAACACTGCCATTAGCGTTTTACAACAATTGGATAGTACAATTTTCTCCTGCATGCCCACAGCGGACAACCCATACAACGGAAGCTTTACTGCTAAATTGAAAGGTTTCCGACATCTTTGTCTTTGCCCTTCCTCATAGAAAGATACTTTAAAGTATACGAATATAATCATTAAGACTTGGCTAAAAGGTTTCACTATGATTCACGTGGAGAAGAGTTTTTTTATCACCTTTTTCGTTTCTAGGCAATGACGATAATTCTGACGTAATTTGCTTTCGATTCTATACATCATAGCAAGACATTAACTGATCTCCTTTAGGAGTCATGTCTTTATTATAATCAACTACACCATGATTCTATATTAACTAATAGATTAGCGTATGGCATTGTTATATTATTCAAGGCTAGAAAAGAAAAGTAATATACGATAGGTAGAGTTAATGGTGATAATCCACTGTTCTAAAACGAAAAAAAGGTAAACTACTGTAGTCATGGCTACACATGTTGATGTGCAAGGCTAACACAACGCAATCGATCACATTGATCATGATCTTCCATTACTGAGTAACTGGCTTTAAAGCACATTTTTTACGTCCTGTTTTTCATTGCAAAACGAATAAAAATAACCTAGAAAAGAAGTTGGTTGGTGGAAGAGATCATGAATAAAAATGAATCATGATATCCTTACAGTATCGCTTGCTTTAGGGTATAGTTTTTTCGTCCTGATCTTCATTCCAAGCGAATAAAAAATAAATAATAACTTAGAAATGGATTGATGGGGAATAGAAATAGTCGATAAAATCAATCATGATATCCTATTACTTTACTGTATATGCTGCTGCTTTAAAGCATCATTTTTATATCATCTTCTTTTATTACAAACAAATAAAAAGAATACAACCCAGAAATGAAACTGGTTAATAAGAAAGAAAAATAGTAGACAATGCCAATTATATATTATCATTTCCGACTGCAGCATCAGTTGCTTTAAGTTTTCTTCTCCTGCGCTCATTTACCATTGCGAAACGAAAAAAAAATAACATAGAAATAAAGTTGGCTCATAAGAAAGAAAAAGACAGGATAAAATTATTCATGATATACGGTATAGTCTTACCATTTAACATTGCAAAACGAATAAAATAGTAATCGAGAAACAAAGTTGATAAATGGAAGAGAAATGGAAGCTACCCTCTTCCAAATCGAAAGAAACATTAATTAAACAAATCATATTTGATGAAGTTAAAACTACCGCTTTTACTTCGTACATAATGAATACGATAATAACTTGGTTTAATATTCCTCCTTATTTAACTTTTACTCCCTTGATTAGCAGTAATTGACTGAAATTGCTTAAATGGAATAGAACTATTATTGATTTTACTTATGCTAATTACTGTATCCAAAGTTGAATGACAATGGTGATCGCTTCTTTTTGAAATGCGCTTCTAGACTAATACTCAAGCCAACTTAAATATTCTGAAGACCAACGTGAACGATTTACAAATATTTATTGGAGAGCTAACCGAATGTTACCAACAATATGAGGTATGAATACCTAGAAACGACATGCTTGAAATAGAGCTACAATCTATAGAGTTTTGATATGCAGCTAGAAATAGTTTGCTTACATACTCTTATTAAAGTAGCCATTTCTGTCAACTAATTCGTATAATCATTGATGGCGTAAGTGATCCAACAATGGAAATAATTGTCTCTTTACAACAACGTTTTACTCCATCTATACAACTTATATCGTATTAAGCATAAAATAATATGCGTCTCCCTTTACTCTTTCATGTTTTGCAGATCTCCAATCTTGATTTAGAAGCCTCAATAGCCGCTCAATTTGACTTATTAATTAATCAATTACAAAAGAAGAAAGAGAAAATGCTATCGGATATATCGAATCAACAGCGTGAACAGTTGGAAAGTCTTAGTCTACAAAATAACTCTTATAAGCAAAAATTAGAAGATGCATCGGTCCTCGTTAGCTTCATTGACGAATGCTTAAAAACCAATGATTGCGGCAGTTTCATCCAGGTAAGCCATTACCATGTATATGATATTCTATTGTGATGGCAACAATCTCATTTTGATTTTATCTATCATCCTTCTACTATAGGTGGCGGATAATCTAAACACCAAGTACGTACAATAGACTCTTCTACTTTTTACTTTAATTTTCATGCAATCCGATTTATAGTGATCTATTACATGACTCATTTCCAGTAATAAGATCGTCTTCTATTGTATATTATTAGTAATGCCTCGCTTGCTTCTTACTCTTTGTCAACATAATAGGATTAACGATGCCTTGGCGACATGGAAAGACGAGATTGTTTATGAAGCAGCAGTGGAGCCGCCATTGGACGTAGTTTTAGATTCTAAGGCATGTCAAAAGGCCGTTACTGAACTTTGCTTCATTCAAAAAAGTGGTAAGTGCCCCTAAATAAGGCTGTGTATTGTGAGTTTTAACAATTATCAAATAGGATGTAAAATGCGTATCACTCGTTGTATATGTTGAATTCATGCTAAGCAAAGCTAATTAAATTAAGGAAAAGACTTCTAAAATGTTATTCTAATTTAATTAGTCCCTATGCAGCCTGAAATTATTGCTGATGAATGTCGTATGTCCAATAATAACCTTACCGTCTGTTGGAGACCACCTAAAAATTGCCAAGTGGAAGGCTATATCTTAGAATTGATGGAAGATGGCCAAACAAAGTATAAAGAAATCTACCGTGGTAGAGAATGCAAATATACAGCTAGAAACTTGCATTTCGATACTACTTATAATGCTCGTGTCAGAGCCTATAATAAAGCTGGTATCAGTGAACAAAGTGTTGAAATCTGTCAAGGAACAACACCTAAAGGTAAATTTCATCAATGAACTCTCCCCTTTTCGTTTGGTATTGGTGTCACTAACATCAATTTCTTTCTTTTACAGTAATGCATTTTATCGTCGATGATGCCTTAGGCCACCCAGACATTAAACTCTACAATGATAATACCGTGATTACATGTAGCAATAGTCAAGATAGAGTAATACTTGGCAGCGTTGGAGTTTCACGAGGTGTCCATTACTGGGAAGTATGCATTGATCGATACGTTGGAGATCCGGATCCTGCGGTTGGTGTAGCATATCTTGATGCCAACAGGGATTCAATGCTTGGACGAGATACCAAATCGTGGGCAATGTATGTTGATAGCTCTAGAAGTTGGTTTAAACACGATAATGTCCACACCAATCGTTGTGAAGGTGGAGTAACCACTGGCTCAACTGTAGGCGTCCTCTTAGATATGGACAGAGGCTTGGTGCGCTTCTATATTAATGGTGAGCCACATGGCCCAGTAGCATATAAAGGATTAAGCGGTACCATCTATCCAGCATTTAGTTTAAATAATAAGGTACAAATGAGTATTCGTACTGGTTTATCGATTCCTTCCAATTATTTAATTAGTACAAAATAGTATTGTAGTGTATTGGTTAATTACTTTAAATGGATTTTATGATAACATTAATTTCTTATCATGTTGAATTTAAATCAATCACGGTGCTGTAAATGTTTTCGTATCTTTTGCAATACAAAGTACTCGTAATGTCAAGCAAAGTAGTTCCACGACAGCTTCTATAGCTATTATTGTTGCTATAATCTAGTTTTACGCTTTTATTTGCATCAATGGACAGTCGCAGATGTAAAGTATCATAAAAATTATACTTAATAATAGTATTATAATGTCAAAGTTAATCATTGTAGAGTGATATAGATGACCTTGTAAATGTCATCATACTCAGCTTTATTGGCTAATCTGATATAGCCGTCTCAAAAAATTTTATTTCAAACGTATAGACGTTGCTTAGATCACATGTCTACTTATTATTATGGATTGTTGTATTCCATATTTACTGTAGCAGTTATTGTAACTATTAAATGATGTAAGAAAATAATCCTATTTTTTTTTGGCCTTGGCTATGGTATTGTCCATTCTTATGGTAACGGCCATTAAGAATGCATTATTAATTGCGTCATAGTAGATCACAATTTGTCGTAAAAAATTGAACTTTAAATTATCAAAGATTTTACGGAAATCACAAGTTTTATTTAAGAGTCATCTTTTAGGCTTGCTTTATACCATCATGTATACGTCTAGACGATGTATAATAATCTTAAACTTCTAGACATCAATAACAATGGGTGTTGTGAAGTTTGATAAGATTTCTTCATCAAAACTGAATATGTGATAATACAACACTTTACATTCAGTTTGTCATGTGCTCTACCTTTCTTCACTGCACCACCTGTTAAAAGTTAAAAAACATTATTTCACTTCGCTGCCTAAAAGAAAAATGTTGCATGATCTAATGATAAGTAATGACATAAATATTTAACTTAATTTCAAGTACTTTTTGAAAATTAATAAAAGATTATTAATTTACTAATGTCATATGTGTCGCTTATGATGGTGTGATTGTAGTAACATTGCTATGCATTCCAGAATGGGTTTAATGGTACAAGAGGATCAATAATATAGAGTAATCTAATAAATTCTCGTCTTTATCAAATCTTTCTAAATTACAAATTACCTATAAGTACGACAATAATGTAGCTATCTTTGGCCGATCAGGCGGAGTTTTGCTACAATATACAAGAGTCATCTCGCCATTGGAACCAATAATAAAGTCTCCTCCCATCTATGTGTAGATAAAGTGGTTAGAATTTATTTCCTTAATGTAGAATTTCATGATAGCTATTGTCAGAAGTACAGATACAGACTTAAGGTTTTAATCCCTAACTTATTACAATGACTTACTTGATTTGGATCGTCATCTTTTACCATTTTATATAAAGATCGACCGCAACATTTCTGCTCAGCATAGTATGTCATAGTTGTTGTAGACCAAACCTTTAACAGAATCCATAGGTTAATAACTGCAAATTATTGCCAATTCGATTATTAAGATATATGGCTTTATAGAACACAAGATTACGTCATGCGTAAGCTACAAAGATTACGAATCAAGCTGTATAACAAATACATGATACCTTAGCGACGGACTGTCTTAAACCGAATGCTTCATATATCTGTATTGTTAAATAAATAAATGATTTCTTCTTATCAACTTAATAGAAATTATAAGTATTATCATTTATTTTTACAGGCTATGTAAAGAGTATACAAAATATTTCTTTCGATAGATACAACGCCAGATGTGGATACTAGTGACCTAATTTTTACTTTGAACGATTACATAATCTCAGTGAGTAACAACTACTATTTAGCGGCCAGAGATTTGACGATAGAGTAATACCTTCCTATCGGAATCCATTAGCATCGGATAAGTGGCTTGAGTTTCTTCAAGCCATTGTAAAGCACCAGCCTATCAACATAAATTAAAACACGTCATTTGCACAGGCTTTGACAAGATCAAGCTATCTTAAGACATACCTGAGAACCAAACGTGATCAAAATAGTCTTTGTATTAGCAGCATCAAACATAGCCTAGGGAAATAATTCAAACAAAAATTAGCAAGGTAAGCTATATGCTGATATGAATGTATTTAGGTATCAACCTTTTACTGATCATACTACTCTAATATTATTTTCTTTTATAAGGAATGTTCTTAATACAGTTATCAGCAATAATTCAACAACTATAGCACTATCACCTGATTCCGCTGTAGTTCGGCTACGTGATCACGTCAGGGCAGTCACGCAAAGTGTCTCAAAAGAATTAACAGCAATGATTTTCCACTTTCCATGAAATCTGATAAATTTACTTGGCTGAAATCCATCAAATGATATTGTTAGATCAGAAAATTATGCAAGATCCAATGGTATGTTGTATTCATTTCCAGTACTCTATCTAACAAGATGATTTATGAATATTGCATGAACTTTCGTATCTCTAACCTAGATGTACGAACATCGATCAATGGAACATGCAATGGTGCTACAGATCCGACAGTAGAACTAGATTGAGGCAATCCATCACTCTTATTGTGGTCCATTTTACGATCAACGTCTTTTAAAAAAGTGTTCCAGTTATCCTATGAGGTAACCCAAAATTTATTAGTAAAAATTGCGTAGATAATTAATGAAGTATTTATTTTATGCTGTTAAAACTTTATGCTATATCTAACTATTAGTACCATTTAGGACCAGCCTATTGAATTTGATATCATGTAATGTTATTATTCTTACTTCGACGTCAAATAATTCATCTACGGCATCACGAACTTCAGGAATCCTAAAACATTTCAGTATCTCTATTAAAGACTTCCTAAATTTAGACTGCCGTATGCACAATAAGCGGGATAATAAAATAATATCAATTTGGAAAGATATAACAAGCTTTATACATATTCTGCGGGATAGGATAACAGGTATTAGTCCCTATGTATTGCATTCACTGATATGACAGCTATATCTACATACGTAAATCCCAACTATACAAACGTTAACGACAGATATTTTATAAGAAACACGATAGCTACTAATTTTAAAGGTCAAGAGGCGGTTAAGGGTTAGTAGAATAGCTTGAGAGAATCTAGTAATATATCTATTACAATAACATTTGTTCGAATAAACTTAATGTGTTAGGATAAAATTAATTACAATATCCGATAAATTACCGATAATTTTCTTTGCATGTATTTTGCAGATCTAGGTGGGACTTTACAGATAATCTGAGTGTAGGCAAGAATTTATCAATGTTTGTATAAGAAATAGATTTATCCTTAGATAATAACATAATTTAACGGCTTCAGGTAGCCCTATAAAGTGCAAATATCTACTACTGTATGCTAGGCATATACACAGTTCTACGTGTATGTATACTATTTTCATTAGCATAGGAGTAATTAAGCTATAACAAGAAGCTAGATTACTTTTTAATGCAGAACTAAACTAAGTTAAATGTTTCCAAATTCGAGAGAAGTTGATAGCTGTAATTCATACTGTTTCTGTGCATAAATTATTACAGTCTAACTGACAATTTTTTTCTATGTTTAACCTGTACCTATTAAATGCTTCAGCATAAAGTCCAATAGCGGCTCCTAACTTATTGACATGATTATTTACAAAATCCCCAATCGACTCTATTAAGGTGTAAAATAATAGAAAAGATGATTTATGCATGTTGTCTAATACGTTTCACAATAATGGAACATTATTGATCATAGACAATTACTTGGCTAGTAAAATGCTGGTAAATCTCTCTTTCTATACTAAATAAAAACTTCAGTGCTAATTTTATATATCATATCGATGATGAGAATTACTATTAACACTTTACTATTTACCTTTATAATACTGCTTGTATACTGTATAAAATTACAGTAGATAGACAACGAAAGATGGCAAGTTTTACTTCAATACAGTAATAGCACATAATTATCGTCTACGATACTTTATAATAACTCAAGCAATAGCATATTATATACACACCAATGATTGAGAACTTTTCTTGAACTCCTGCTAACGTTTTATTTAATCCTTCAGCTAGCTGTTGTACTTCCTGAGCTATCTTACATGCCGTATCGGATGCCATGTTGTAATGGCATCCGCCTGCTACTATAGCCCCTTTTTTCAACTTCAATCCAGTACAGATAATCCTACAAAATCAAGACACTATCTAAATCATCGCTTGCATCAATAAGCTACTAATCATAACATTTTAGACCTAAGCTTTACCTGGAAACAAGATTAGTTTGCAAAGATGCAGTAAATGGAGCTCGGTCTGGAAAGGAAATTATTAATTTATTCTATACAGAAGCCTTTTTGTTCGCGCTCGATGACGTCATCGCGAAAGAGTATGGATAGGCTGTGTTTTAAACATGAGCAACGGGTCATAATGTAACCAATAGCTGACGATATTTCGAGTTTTTAGGTTATTGTACCATGAGATCAGTGTCTAAAACAGTGCTCAAGCTCATAGTACATAGACTAGCAATAAATTTTTCTTCTCGTATCGAACAAGCGTTCCAATAATGTAGAGTCTGTAATAAAGTACGCCTAGTCAGACAGACAACAGACAGACTAGACAGTACCGCGTTGCTATAGAGATTATTGCAGTAGCAGTGTACAGTAGCAGATCTGGATTTTGTGACATAAAAATATTGTTATTATTCATTGATCTATTGTTGCTACTGTGCGAGTATAAAGTAATAGAAGCAATAGCATTCAGTAAGACCACCTGTATAAGTAGGAGTAAATAGATTCGTGTATCAAATGACAACTTAATGCTTGTCTGCAATGATTTGAACTGAACTTTTAACAGTGCTAATTGTACGTACACGATATACTGTATATTTGAGTTCGAGATTTACTACGCTAAAATCGAGATCGACTCCATGCAGTAGCGTAATTCCTGCTCAAAATCTGCACACGAAGTAATAAGGCTGATAAGAAGTAGCTTTGGTGCATGATATAGGAGTCAATTACCTACTTCTTTTAGTGCCATGATCTGCTAATGTCAAGTTATGGCGCATTTTAGTAGAGCATACGCGAATATTATGCACAGGAATAATAATCTTCTAATAAATTATATTTGAAGATATTAAACAGAGGCAACGAATCATATTTCTAGTAACCTATATTTAGAATTATACTTTTCTTGCCATATGTACCATCCAGTATTATTGGGGATAAAACGAAGACATAGTTTGGCATAAGCGCGAGACGTATATCAATTCCAATTCGATATTTCTCTACATATGCAGTACTGAAAAATCTTACTCCCAATAGTTAGTTATTTAACTGTATGAATAATCAAGCCACTTACTATTAACAGTAAATAAGTACCACAGATGTGTAAGCCACAGCATTCTTAATATTTACTATATCACAATATTATATGTTATACGGACATATCTCAAATTAAACGGTTAATACAGCATCTTAGCAGTAATGGTTTTTATTATCGACGACTGTAATAGACAACTCCTCAATAATAATACGTATATTAGACTAGATTAATATCTAGATCTTATCAGCTAAATGAATAAAGTGCTTAAGTGCTAACCCACTTCTTTACGTGCGAATATACAGTATGGTACTACTATGTCTATCTATTGTGAAGATAGCACAGAACTACACTACACCGTAATATAACTGCGATCTAAGCGTAAAGGGTGAGGAAAGATTTATTGTACTATATGGTACAGTATGTTTAGCAGGCAATACATTGCGTATCATTACTTGTATGCGATTACTCACTTAGGTGCAGCACTCAAAATACACCCACCAATATATATTTTAGTATAATAAATTAAACTAGTTGCAAGCTGCTGCTGGCTTTTCAAGCGACTGCTAGTTATTTCGTTAATTCAGTAACGGTCCATTCTATAGCAGAAATAATTAAGCGGTATACAGTAAAAAGCAATTATGACCATTAGAATGTTATCAGCTGATTACGATTACTTTCTAGCCTTGAACTATTGCTGTTAAGCACGGTTTCTTGTGTGATATACTATAGGCTGCCTAAAATTAATCGTGTATAGTTAGTTTAGGGTAGAGTATATTATTATTATTTATGAAAGAATTGCAGAAAGGTTAGATAAACCATGGTGAAGTATGGTATTCAAATCTATTCTCGAATTAAGCCAACCCGAGCAAAGGCTGAGGCAAGCGAATATACATTCTAATTTAAGAATAAAATAATCTTGTTGCTGGATATTGAATCATGGATAAGACGTATATTCTGATAATGAAGCTAATTTACACTCAGCTTGAATACATCAGAAGTATTGATTATCATCTTGTAACTTTCAACCTACATTCGTATGTTAAGAAATCTAGCAAATCATTTTCTGCTTGCACTGTTACACCATTACTAATTTCAAATTATTATTCTACCACTTCGTAACCAAATGGAGATGATTTGATAAAATTTAAATCCTGGATAGTGATATTAAATAGGATTTCTTTATGACACATATAGGCGTATGAAATAACCGAAAAGGAAGATTCAGGATCTGCGATTGTGACTTTTCCTGTATCCAAAGATGCTGCTGAAGGATTTGTAAACAATAAACGAGATAATTTTAGATTTAAGTAAGGATGAGCGATGACTATCTATCTAAGTAACCTAAGCCTGTTCCCGCTGTAATGGAAAAATACATTGCTTTTAATTCATGTCATATTTAAAAGACTGTGCAATAGCACTGTACAATTACATAGAACATAACTAGATAATGTAAAACAGTGTATTAAATTATCAAATAAGATAGGCATATTTCGTATGGTGTAGAGTTTACAGAGGAAACTATTATACAGAACCAGATGGTATTAAGGAAACCATTTACGTAGAATATGATAGAAATAAGATTATAGACAATGAAAATATATTCTGATAGAAGAAAATTTCTCATTTTATTTATTTCTAGATTTAATAAAATATTTGATCAAAACGCCAAGCAGGAAGAAGTATTTGAATATGTAGCCAAACCAGTCTTACAAAAGTAAATAATATTCAAATTGAATTATAAACTTTAGGCCACCCATTTACGAAAGTAAATGTACAGTAATTAATAGATTGGAAAGTTAGTGTCAGCTGTAATGATGGCAGTTCCAACCTAGACTAAATGTTAAATATCTTTTGTAATCCGTTTATCATCGCCGTTAGTGCCGATAGCTTCATAACAAATATATTCTTCTTTGATGATAGCGTTCTGTTAGGTTATAATGGAACTGTATTTGCATATGGACAGGTAAATGTAGTATTTGTGAATACAAGTATCGTCGGTATACAGCTCTACGAATGATTTCTAACGTTATTCTACGTCTAACAGACAGGATCTGGCAAAACTTTTACGATTACTGGAGGGGCTGAACGATATACTGATCGAGGTCTCATTCCGAGGACAATATCATACCTATTCCAAGAATATCAGAAGGTAGTGGACAACCAATCGAGATCACATTAAAGTTTCCCTGTTTTAATTGATCAATAGCTATGATATTTTCATAGCGGCAGATTAACTACTTCAATCTACTCTAGCAGTCGAGCCGGTAGTTATTTTATAATTTATATTGCACAAGTATTTAATGCTAAATCTTAAGTTTGTATTTCTGAACTGTTTTTGATTAATGATACGCTTCGATTTCAGAATGTCGACTCTGAATATACTACTCATGTTAGTTACCTTGAAATCTACAATCAGTGCGGCTACGATCTTTTAGATCCGAGGCACAACGCTTCTAAACTGGAAGATCTACCGTAAGTAGTTTTGCAATCTGGATCTGATACGAATATATCTAGTGATTTAGTTTAATTAAATAGTCAATTTTTAATCTTATTGACAATTATGCCTTATATTTACTTGGTAACTGTAGCAAAGTTAGCTTACTGGAGGATAATAATAGCAATATCCATTTAAAAAATCTATCCATTCATCAAGCCAATAGCGAAGAAGAAGGTAAGTGAAGTATATTTTATTTAATATCAATTTATTGATATTCTTTCTGATTTTTAGACAAACTTTTCTGAAGCATTTGACCTAATAGTCAATCATAACTTACAGGATAAAGTCCTCATTATTTGAGATACACGCTTAGTTTACTTTATTTTATTCATAATACTCGTTCTATTTTCATTTATAAAGTGCTTACATTAATTAATTAGTTGTTGTCGTCTAGTTTCTGACCTTCCATCAAGATTATAGATAAAAATTCTAAAATCTGCATTAGCAATGGTGCAAATTGAATTTGTTTTCACCTTTGTTTGCCGTATAAACAGGGCGCTAATTCAAACTGCACTCTGCGATTAAACTACTGTTAATAAAATTGCATTATATCGCAAATTCATTCCCATTTCCTAGTCTTCTTCTCTTTTCAATGCTTGTATTTAGAATGAAAATCTTGGAATTCAATCATTTCCATACAGTCTTGTATTGATCTTGTACAATTTTCGCCTACGCAATGCGAAAAATTTCTATTTCTACTTGGTGCATTCTTTTTACGTTGGTGCCTATTAATATGCTAGATTGAGTTCTTTCACATCAGTAGCTTAAATTACAGATAGATACAGTTAATAAATAGCTACCAACTGTCTTTTGCTTTTTTACGCCTTCATACTCTCGTTTGAAGAGAAATAAATCCAAGGATTGTAATTATTTGACGTATATATCAGTAGCTTAAATTAGAGACAAGTAGACGCTATAAATAATAATATCAAATCTCTTTCCATTTTATAGCTTTAAATTTGTTATTTTTGGGAGATACGAATCGAATGATTGCCGAGGTAAGGCCTATAAGATTAAAATAAGCATATTCGAGATCGCAAGCTTATACAACTCAAAGATTGCAAGGACCACTTTGTTTTCTAGACATGCAATAATATTTTTGATTTCAGACGCCCATGAATCAGGCATCAACTCGTTCCCACTGTATATTTACAATTCATATGTCTATTCGAGAAACTGGCTCGGATACAATTAGGCGATCAAAATTTCACCTAGTTGATTTAGCAGGGTAAGTCGTCCATTCTGCTTTCATCATGGCGTTCAATTAGAGATTTAGCTGCTAGTACAGGAAAAGTAGATATACACAATGGAACTCATTCCACTCTTGATTTGGATTCTTTAGATCCGAAAGAGTAGCAAAATCTAACATTGGAGGAACCATTCTAACTGAAGCCAAGTACATTAATTTATCCTTACATTTTTTAGAACAGGTAACGTTACTCTTCCATACCTTAGCATTCGCTATACAATCATTATCCTTTATGTCCTCTAATCCTGCTGATGACTATCCTATTCTTTCAGGTTATTATCTCGCTATCTGAAAAATCAAGAACTCATATCCCTTATAGAAATTCTATGATGACATCAGTATTGAGAGATAGGTAAGCTTATGATTATCATTCTATCTTGTCACTGGCAGGTGATAAAGATCGATCCTGCTTAAGTCAACAAAATGCAGTTCAATCCTACTACTATAAATTACAATCTGTCTTGTCCATTTGTTATAGTCTTGGTGGAAACTGTATGACATCGATGATAGCAACTTGCTCGGTAGAAAAGAAGAATTTAGACGTAAGGAGATTATTTCATTTGTATCTATACGGTAGCTATGGGTAATTTATATACGAATATTTATTCATATCATATCCTAGATAATGCTATGGTATAAAATAAGATCATTTAGTTATAGTAATTAATGCTTATCACTCCAATGTCATGCTATTAATTGGACAAATTTTTATAGGAAACGATTACTACGTGTCGATTTGCGCAGAGAGTGGCATTAATTAAAAACGAAGCATTATTAAATGAAGAAGTCGATCCAAAATTGGTATTTAATAATTCTATGGGCTATATATATTCTATAGAAAGATATGCATGTCTCCTAACTTATTTTTACGTTTCATTTTAATCCCATAAAGATGGTAGTTCGATTAAAGAGCGAAATTCAACGACTAAAGGAGGAATTAGCTATTGCTACGGGAAATCAATCAACCGATCCACTAGTTGAGCAAGAGATTGATAGGTAATTAAGTAAATTGTGCTGATACTGGAGAGAAATGGACAGTTTTGCATTCCTCCTTAGTTATATCTTCTGCTTTAATTTCCAATTTATGTTTAATTTTAATCTTTCTGTAATTATTAGGTGCCGTGCTTTAGTGGACTCCTATATTGCCGACTCCGATCCTGAAGCAATATTGAGTGTAGGAGGTGATATGCGAAAAATTACTTTGTGCTATAAAATCTTTAAGGATAAAGTTCTGCAAGGAGGCCCCTCCAAAAGGTATGCAAAGAATTATATACATATATTTGAATTTGTGCTAAGCTTGATCGCCTTTACGGTGGTATATTGACCTGGATCTGTTAGAAAAGGGCACATTATATGTTCCAATCATATCATGGATACTCTATACCGTATTGAGACCCATTTTCATTTCTTAAATTTCGTTTATGTACATGATGATGACTTAGTAGTAAATTATATTTATTTCATAGTGGGGATAACACCCAAGGAGAAAATGAAGATGATGAAATGCCAGTAAACTCCGCTCGAACATCGAAGGAAGTTCAACGATTGACTGATTTATTACAGCAACGTGATAATGAAATTAGTATCCTTTTCACATAGTCAAATATTGCAATCAGAACGGGTTTTCTTTTCTAAATAGTTAAAGCATAGCGACTTCTTGCATTTTACATACAACTTTTCAGTAATTCAATAGTCATACTTCGAGCTCATTCAACCTTAACGAAAAAATTTAAAACGCAGACATTCTTGTAACAATGCTAAAGAAAGAGAAACAGCGAGCAGCGGTAGCTGTTGCTCATTCTAAAACAAAAATTGAAAGCGATACAAGTCCACGAGATAGTAGAATAACGCAATCGAAATCTCTAGATACAAAACAGTATCACCACGAGGAGTCCCGTGCAAGCTATCGAAAAGAGACTAAACATGAAAGGTCGCCATCGAACGAAAAGCAAGCGGAGCCAAGGCATAACCGGATATACGGTAAAATTATCATTCCGATTTGTTGCATTTCATCTATAGCTGCGATATGTCGCTCAACTTCTGTAGTAGTACAGCGTAACTTTCATCAACTAGTAGTGGTACGATGATTGATCTCTAGCCTTTGCACGAATTAATTGTCGATAATTCTATTTCCTAGCTTAAACTGTAAAGTTAATAAACGACATACTACATGATTAGAAAATTTTAATCTCTAAAATCTCTTCATTTTATCCGCCTTTTATGTAGGAGACATGTCGAAAGGAAGACAAGAAGCATTTGACATTTTCCGTCGAGATTACGCTAATAACTCTGCTATTGATGACAAGAAACGAATATTGAAACAAAAGTAATTAAGATAGAGAGTAAAAATTAACGCTATAGAATGATACTATTGAAATTTTTATTTTTACTCTGCTTACAGTATATGACATATTGATTTCTATAACTAGATATGCCGAAGCTAAAGCTCAAGGAGAAGCATTAAATGATTGTAAAATGCAGATAAGTAAGTCTTCTACGTAGATATTTTAGGCATTAATTTAATAAATGTTGGCCTCTGAAGTGCGCTGTCATGATGATAGAATAAGTTTTAATACTTGATTAATGAATTGTCTGACCTTAAAAGACAACTGTAAGCAACAAATTGAAAAATATAGAATCGGAAAAGCCATGAAAGGTAAATAGTGAATTATCTTCTCTAAATGAAAATACTTAATTAGTGTTGATCAGAGAGTAATAATCATTTATTTACGGGAATTAGGATTGAATGGTCGTGAGATAAATAGTGCAGATTTGGAAGATCAGGAGCAGTTTCTACGCGATAAATTACAGGCTGAAAAATCGCGGTACATATCCCTTCTTCATCGCGGAAAAGATAACTTTCGTTGTGCAGAAAATAATCATATACAATAAGACTAACACTGTTTTCTTTAATGATGATAGATATAAGGATATATTTGGCCATCTGAAGGTACTGAAAACCGAAATTGAGCATTTACAACATCTATTAGACAAAGCTAGATTGAAATTACAGCAAGATTTCGAGGTGTGGTGGCAGAAACAGACACAATCTCAAGGAATTCAACAGGAACAGCCTGTGGAAGTTAGTGATGAATATTACCATGCAATGGCAGTTCTACTAGCTTACTTAAATTTTATTTTCAACGGAGATTCCTTCAATATTCTTAACGTATTGATGCTATCAATATCAAATTAAACGGCTTAAACTTTTAGACCATGTCATAAATTATTCTCTTTACTCTCTCGATTTCTAAATATACCATTCTCATCGTTTATAGCCCCCTCCTAAATCACGTTCTGTCTGGAGAACACCAACACCTAATAAGCACGACTATCAACCGAGAAGTAAGGAAGCAAGGAGCAACGAAAGAAATGCCGGTTCTTCCAGAAATTCACAGGAGTTTATGGATAGTTATACGCACGGCTATTCGCCAAAAAATAAAGAAGTCAAGAGTCATGAAAGAACTGCTAATTCCTCAAGAAATTTACATGAAATTCTAGATAGTTATACACGTTCAAGTGAGATGACCAGGTTAGACCTTTAAGAAGTAAATTTGTAAATGAATAAATGAGTCCGATTAATGATGGGTTGATAGATGCAATGAAATTATTTAATCTCCATCAGGAAGCAAATCCAGCAAAAATCGATTCCCATGACCGGCGATAAAGAGGCGGATGCAGATATTTTAGCATTTATGAAAGCTAAGCAAGATCTTGCACGTGCTAGAGGTATAGGCAACCTAAAACGCAATAGAATTATTCTTGATGCACAGTATTAATTTAATGTCCTACTATCTACTGCGGTATTTTTCGGCACAATCATTATTGACTTACATTATTATTTTTAATTGTCTAGGGTTATTTGGTAAATAAAAGCAATTGTGTGTATTATCGGATGTCTGACTGATTGCAACCTCTTTCAAGATTATTGCATTTCGAACAATTATAAAATGTTGCATCTTTTGCAGCTCTGACGTAGTGTACACTGCCAATCAGTTAGGTATATCAGTCTAATAATTATTTCCATAAATTAAAAATTTCAAACGGCTGTCTCCATTTCCAGTCTATGTACTAAATGAAGGCTTACACCCCCTATTCTAAAGCGAGTTTTTCTATCGATGCCAATAGGATACGCTGTAAAATTATCTAATTGAATACAATTAATATATCTATCATCTATAAAATCAGCAATGTATCATAAATTGTGATTTTTCATCATTTTATCATTTCCAAATAATATCAACGTTAATCATAATTTAATTATAAGCAAAGAATATTCATATTCTACGTATTTTTTGATTGATACTAAATTAAATCAGTCATACTGTTGTGTAAATCGTTATGGCTACTAAATTTTTAAGTTTTGTAAGGATGCCTAAAACTTATTTAAAGGATGACCATCCATCATACGGTATGTTAGAATGCACACACAGTCCTACACAATGTCAGCACATTATTAATAGTTTTTTAACGCAACCTATTCCAGAAGCTAGTTTTCAGATTGCCATCAGTTATATCATATGCACTCCACTACTAACCGCTATGAGACTACATTAACGTAACACATTCCATATTCCAGAAGCTAGTTTTGAGATTGTTAATCGTGATACTACATACAACACATCCAACTCTAATAAATCTCCTGATTCGTATCGTTTTACGCTATTACTTGAATTTGTTGAACTAAACTGAGTATCACTGCCTCCTCACGTTACTATCTACCGTGTCAAAAGCATGATATAATCAAGGATCACGATAAATCACACCTAGTACTCACTACAATATTTAAATAAACTCGTTTATTCCGATTAACAATTTCTGTGACTATTTTATCTTTTACTATCCATACATCTATATACATTTTAAACTGTACCTTAAAATTAACAAATCGTAGCACTTTCGATAGCTAAACTTTAAATGGATAATTCAAACATGGATGATAACAGTTTCTTAATCTTATGCTGATGAAATTATCAAGTTTTTCATATATTCACAAAAACAGAGTTATCAATGCCAACTAAGTCATGCTATACATTTATCAATGAAAGCAAGAACGTTGTAACGACTTATGCACGTTATGGGCTAAAAAATTGTCGTAAACTAGTACTACTAATTACAGTAAGATTTACCGGGTATAAACTCTTATGTTGAGTCAGTAACATTAATATTACAGTAAAAAATATTCAATAATATATTACCTAAAAACGCCAGACACGATTGATGAAACGCATTAAGTCGTTCAGTAACAGCTACCCGTCAAGTTTATCATATGGTCTGATTCTTAAGACCACTTATGAAACCATCAAGTGTATAGTCAAATATCTTAGCGTTGAATTTCATGACAACCAATTCGCATCTTAAGGTGCATACCCTATATTATCTTTGTCCCACAAAGTCTTTTGCTTCATCAAGAAGTACGCCTATTTCTTCATCTGTATCAGATACGTTAAAATCTGGATCATCGGTAGTGTTCTCTCCGTAAGATGATGATTCTTCGTCTATGTCATCGTCATCAATGAAGCTGTCATTATAATCGTAACTGTTTATTCCGCCATCATCATCACTATCACCGTCTAGCGCACTCTTGCGATCTAAACAAATGCAATTACAGGGTATGTGAAAGTTACTTAAGTGCTTCCTTGAATCATTTCCTAATTAATTAATATGCTAATGCAATAGAACATACTTTTGGCATTTTTGGGTTGCGCTTTAATCCGAACTGATGCTACCAAAGGAGATAGATATTATAATTAACACTTTGATAATATCTAAAAGTCTATTCAAGAAATATTTTCTAATCTACCTCTAGATCCCGTTTGTTTTCTTGTAGTTGCAGTTGTAGTTGCAGCTGTCTGTTTCTTCAGATGGGAATACTCTTTAAAATGTTGCAGATTCTTCCTGTGATTTAATTAAATTAATTATTGACGAAAATGCAGAGATAATCCAATAAATTTCCTAATATCTGAGGGCTTTAACGATTACCTGTAACAGCTAGCTCCAAAAGGGCATACTGGTAAATCGTCATCATCACTTTCATCAGATACATTCGGTGAACCATCAGCTGAAGGATGAGAGTACTCAATCAAATGCTGTGGGTTTTTCCTATCGTGTACGGTCATGCACAAATAACATTCACTGTTAGTATATATATACATCTTTATGAATAAATATAATACCTATGCTGGCTATGTATGATGATACCTATAGCATTTCGCTCCATAAGGGCATTTTTTAATTGATTTGTGCTTCGTAAGTTTATTTGACTTTTGACTTTCTTCACTTTCAGTGGTAATAGATGAGCGCTGTTGCGAATCCTGACTAGTCGTTCTTGCCTTGGGTTGATGAGAAGTAGTCTGTCCTTTTTTTTCTTCTTCTACAGATTTTTTTACAACAGCTGCATCTCGTCTCTCCTGCATATCATCTGATTCATCGCTAACAAAGACATTTTTAGTCTTTGATATTTTTCGATTGTCATTCCAGTCGCCATCCTCGTCACTCACGGTATCTCTTCTGGTCAAAGCTTTTCTAGATTTCGGTATTGGCGTTTCATCTTCGTCGTCATCACTAAAATTAGCCTTGTTTCTAGTAACGTGGGTCTCTGCTTTCGTTGATTGCATGTCCTTATTACTATTTTTTGATACCGAGGTGGAAATTCCATTATCCAAATTAATGTCATTTTCAATAGTCGACCTTACAGTAGTTTGTTTTTTGACCTCAGCCTTATTGCTAACATTGGTGCTACTAGTGTTGTCGTTATCTGTAACTTTTGTCTTAGTAACCGCCGGTTTAGTAGTAGCCTTGTTACTAGCTTTTGGTTTTTTCGTAGGTTGCTGCTTGCTGCTGGTAGCAACGTTGCTCAGGTTAGAGCCAGCTGGTGCCAAATCAGCCAGCCATGACGGTAATTTACGCTTCTTTGACAATGGTACATATTCAGTAGAAAATGGTTCGTCTTCGACGTTACTACAAGGGCTATCACGCTCTGTATGTTGTTTATTGCTATTGCTGGTGTCTGCGGTTGAGCTAGGCTCATTTGCTATTGACTGTTTACTAGTACAGGATGAGGTCGGTTCATCAACGGAAAAAGTATCTTTGATGTCGCTAAGCGCCCATGCTGGATGCGAACTATCGTGGACTTTCGACTTGACGCTTTGCTTTCGGTCAATACTACGACTAAATTCATTCAACATATTAAATTTCGCTTAGTTCACTACCATGACGAACATGTGAGATGACAGCTGTTTTCTGAGCAGTGGTCAAGCACTGTTTAGCAGTCGTTACTTATCCGGCTAAATCAATTGCCCTATTAATACATTATTAGCCGGTATCTTGTATAACCTACCCTTCTCCTTCATTGCCTTGAAGATTTTTATCCTTTTTCTGGCTGGAATTTATAACCACCTGATAATATAAATCACTTGGTAATAGCGAAACTTCATCTCCGTTTTGCAATTCTTTTTCAACATTTCGTGGCAGCACATCAAATTTATCCTGACCAGCAGCTCGATAAAAGCAAGGATTTGCGTGAGTCTGTAACACAATGAGTAGAAATAGATAACACATACGTTAAAAATGTTATTTTAAGTATTTTGAGTGATCAAAGCATAAAGATTACAAAAAGCAGTGTTGCATCCAAAATAATATACAATTTATCGTGACTCTCTCGTATAAGTGTTTTAATTCACTTTACATAACAGACGAACAGTAAATACACGTAAAATACGTAAACTGTGGGTATTGACGCAAGTATACGATACGCCAAAGTTTGTCTTTGTGCACAATCATACTAACGGGAATTAAGATGAGTTTTTCGTCCAAATATTTCAGCTCTGCATGCTTACGAGATACCCTTTTTTCAGTTACCTAAACAACAGGAATTCATATAATAAATGTAACATACGTTTAGGATAACGATTCAGTAAGCAATCCTATTTGTTAGCAGCATACATAAACGTGTTTTTATCAGAGCTCAGTTATACAAAATGATGCTTTTATTGCTGCCTAATGTCTAATATGAGTTAATGAGGCTTCAACACCTATTATACAAACAAAAGCAGGAGAGTATGTAATCGTACAGTAATTGCAGGTACTATTACATCAATGAATAAATTAATGTAGACATACTCTACATAAAGAGTTCATTTCGTATTCCTATAAATGTGCGTAAGTTTATGAGTGCAAAATTCGATGCGACCATCTTGTCGTTACCTGATAACGTTCATACTACTATTGTGATCCCCTTCACTTGAAACTCAACTTTGC
The DNA here is from genome assembly GCF_000150275.1 of Trichoplax adhaerens. NCBI lineage: Eukaryota > Metazoa > Placozoa > Uniplacotomia > Trichoplacea > Trichoplacidae > Trichoplax > Trichoplax adhaerens. The sequence continues at coordinate 572,013 of NW_002060963.1, forward strand.
TTTTCTATAGCTCAATATCATTTACCTCCAAGAATGGGCCTCGACCAATTGTGACTGTACCAGGCTTAATTTCAGTGATTTTGCCGTTACTTCTTGATTTCAGAAATGCACTCATCTCTTCTGGAGTATGGAAATCATAAGATTCTTATTCTACGAACAGCGGTATTCAAAGCGTACTTATAAACGTGTCAATAAGATCAATAGCAATATTGCAGCATTACGAAGTTATCTGTAAAATTTGATTTGATTTATGGTGAAGATATGGTTTCGTAATGCAATCAATAATTAGCAGAAATGCCTGTTCCCATTTGGAGTTATCAAATGATAAGATTATTTGTTACTATTTATCAACGTTGTCAATTCGTATTGTCCATAGCAATACAATTCTTGGCAATGATGAAATTGTTTGTCATATGTCTAATTAGACTGATGATGAAAACAAAGTACTGCTAATGGAGCAATTAGCATCGATTCTCCCATCTCTACCGCTTGACGTGGAACTGATGGAGAGACAGGTGCATCGAGGCATGACTTCTGTGTACACGTATGATGGGCAATTTATTTAGCAAATAAACCGCTATTATTGTCTACTAGTCATAGCAATGGCATCGCAGCGATGTTATTTCTACTATTCTATTGGATGGATTGCATCGACAAATCTACTGCAGGCAAGTATATGCTGTCGACCATCACGTTGTTGTGATTGAAATTTTACAACGAGCTATCGAACGTATGGCTCGTTTGATCGACGATAGCTTCTACAATAGCCTATCCACTCACCTTCAACAACAATTGAACCGAATCGATAGCAGCAATCGGTAGAAAATAATCCAAGACCGTCAAGGAATGCTCTTCCGTTGCAAAGCCACTGGCTCAGCTTTGCCTGCTTGCACCTCCTCGTACCTACAGCAGGGTAATCAAGTGATGTTGATTGTAGAGACATAGTATTGTACTGTACAATGTACTGTAAAGTATAGTACTGTGCACTGTACTGTACCATATAAAATAAAATAAAGTTACGGTACTGTACTGTACTGTAGGACTGTAGGTGTGGCATTCTTGTTCTATTGTTCAGCCAGCTATATGTTCATACTTGCGCCACTTGCCGTCGAAAGTGGGCAAAAGTCTATTCTTCTGCTGTACCTTGTTACTCGGTATACTAGTACACGGCAGTTTGTAAATCCTGAGTATACTATATACCGCTGAAATCGTTCTTTTAAATTCAGAAATTGACTTGAATAACAATTTCAGCGGTATATAGTTGAGACATCGTTACAAACTGCCAGTTACTAGTATACAGGACTGGCTGGCAGTTTTCTTCTACAGCAGTAGTCCATGTAGGGCACTGCAGATTGGAATTTTTATTCCGTCAATATCGTACAAACGTTTTACTGCTTGATTGGTAAAAGATGGCAATAAAATGACTTTAGAGGCGCACTAAAAATGTTCACTACACTCTAGTCATTGCTATTCAATATTGATATTGCAATTGATAGTATACAGGTTGATATACTGCAGTTACAGTAGCAAGGTTACTTCTGATGTGACACCTTGCATTAATACGCGTGAGGAATAAATTCATAAATTAACTCACATAAATACAGCGATTTTGCAAACCATGTGCAGATAGGAGGAGCGCTTGGTCAATGGTAAAAAGAAGAATCCAGTGATTTTGTCCGAATTTTCTTATTACCTTCTGGATTTGTGATGACCGGCTAATTGCATACTGATTGACAGTACTGAGTTTTAGCTACTCTGATCTAGAGTGCGGTATCTTTTCATAACGTATAGCATAATTTTGGGGAGAATTGCGGGTGTAAAAATAGTGATATTTTCAATGGATACCGAATTGAAGACAGCGACCAAGTTATAGACAGTATTTATGCTTGATGGCGCAGTCATAGCTATTACGGAAACAGCCAAAATAGTGTACAGCATAAATTAGACATGAAAATTAAGAAACATTGAAGCGAAGAGTAACATTGTCTAATATATTTCATACATAACAGTACGTGTGTGCCTAATTATTATGCAACTATCTGGCTTTTAAAGGGCAATGTTAAGAGTTTCCGTAATGCTGTGAAAGATATGTAAAGAGCACAGTAATTTCAAGACTCTAAAACCTTTAAGATCATCTCACAGCATCTTTGTGACACATGCATTTTCACCATTAATCTAGCAGGATCATTATACAGAGAGCACTTTAGTCACTAATTCTCATCGTAGATGATAAATTATGTTCGTAAACATAACTGGATAAAATAGCGAGCATGTAGTTGTTGACGGCTAGTTTCAATTGAATAAGTAGCTAACAGCAACGGACACCAGTATTTTGCTACCCTATCTTCATGGCTGTGCATTGAGTGTGCAAGTGTAGATTCGACTATGTATGATTATATAATTATCGAGGTAAAACTAAAATTGAATTCTTAACTCCTAAGAGTGAACAAGTGGATAACGATCAATGATCCAATCCGTAAGTAATTCCTGAGGTTTGCAATATTCTGCATAAGCTTCTAACTTCATAGAGCAAGAAGAAATTATGTACCAAGCTTAGTGATATCATGATGATTTACAGTATATGATTCATCAAGCCTTGGCCTATTGCCATTACAATCAGCGTATACTGGCGCGTGCTCTGCAACAGAGGCTCAGCTTCGCTTGCGCGCTTCTATACAGTCTTTCGGTTGTTTCTTTTCGCATTTCAGGTTGGCATCCTTGTACGGCAATTGCATTTGTAGCTTACAGCTGCTCCTTGCCACAAATTAAAGATTGTAGAGAAGGCTAAAAGTAGGTTACGCTTAACTTAATGAAAGTGGACGCTATGACGCAGCATGCAAACAATAAAATGGCTTCAGTATTTAAACTTTATCAAATTGAACTGGATCATCATCATGATACTCATGAACAATTGATCAAGATCAGCAGAGATGTCACTGTGGCTAGCAAAAGATGTATCTTTCTACTCCATCGAGCGGCTGATTGGCCGAGGAAAAGGAAACTTACCCTCAAGCAAGCGAAGGCCGAATTAGACAACATCCATGATGGTCTTCTTGGTAAAATTGCAGAGTACATTAAGATGGATACCCATATTTACGCGAAAGCTTACTATCCTGGCTTAGAAGAATATGTCGAAGCAATCACATTTTATTACTTCTTGCAAGAGAGCAGGCTGATTTCATTGAATGATCTTCATCATATTGCTCCTTTAGCTGGAAAATTAATCACGCCATACAGTTACGCAGGAGGTAACGACACTAATCGATCAAGTCACTATTTTTACAATTTTGACAGATAAATCCATTTTGCTTGTAGTTGTTCCTGTAGATTAAAATAACTTGATCTAGTCGAGTACCTATCGTACAGCATAGTGGACTCGAAATCTGCTGGTATGAAGTTGTTTCCTTTACTAAGCGTACTGCGGTGTGCTCAATATTTGAAATTTTGCTAGTGGATCAAAGTTTTTAAATATTTAATCATTCATCTCTTTTGCGCAATCTATTTTATGCTCTAGTGGATTCGATAATTATAATCCAAGTCTGTTAATGGACGAATTTTTAGTTTAAAATCTCTCGATGTTCGATCTTTTCATCGATGTAATTCGAAATCCCCGAGTACAGACACGCTCTTGTTATATAAAATCTTCCTCGACCTTCGACTATTTCTTTTACACAGCATCTACAGTATAGAGACTACTGTAGGTTTGATAATAGACGATACCATTCTATCTAAAAGTCTCGCAGTAAAACACTTGGCAACCTTTTCATTAGATATCATTTAATTTTATCAATCCCTTATTTGACTTGATGATCTCTGTCTGCATCTCTGATTGCTAATTACCATCGATAGCGATCTTCTATTTTACTCCATGGTGCAGCAGAAAACTGATTATTGGAAAAGATTTAAATTTATTTTCTTGCAGCTTGACGTAATCATTTAGAATGCTAAATCGAGAGTAGCCATAAAATAAAATAATATTCATTCCATTCCATGCATTAGGGATTGCTGATTTATCCGGTGAACTCATGAGGATGTGCATTAATGTCAGCGCCACCGCTACTGGAAATTTACCCTATCAAATTTGTCTCTTTGTCCATACCTTGTTTGTCCAATTTATTGCATTAACCCGCAACAATCGAGAATTGCTCATCAAATGCAAACAAATTGAACAAAACTTGGCAAAGATTGAAAAAGCCTGCTACGAAGTAAAGCTGCGAAATACTGAAGTCGTAGAGTCCTGTTAACCAAATGGATTATTGATGTTACATTTTCCAATTGTATAGTATTGGTCAACTTTTCCTTGATATCGCATATCATCCATTTCTACAATATTGATTGGCAAGTTGATTAATCAGCCGATCACAATATTCCGTGCAAATTAGAACTTGTTTTAGAACGTTTACGATAGAGGCTGGATAAGGTGAATAACGCCATTAGCTCTTAATTTAAGTAATTAAAATAGTTCACTAGCCAAGATAACTGCCTCTATGAATTGGCAATGTACTGAATGCATATCAGAAAGATTCTATCGAATACAGTAATAAGAATATCTAAAATAGTAATGTCAGTAGCGTTCTAATTTTTTTGACTCTCATAGTTATTGCTTCATCATATGGTATTCAAATAAAGGGTAAGTTACAGAAGTGTGAATACTGTATACACGTAAAATCGCCATTTAATACAGTCATAACTAAGTAATTTAAAATTCAATCACTTTTATTCGAGACTCATCAATGTCGATATACTACATAGACGTATATCGTAGCAATCCTCTTCTGGTTAGTATAAATGCCTTAGTAATAAAATTTTAGCTATGTGATCTAAAATTGTATCAATCACATTTGATTCGAGGTATACAGATGCATGATAGACGGCACACAAGTTACAGTTAATATTGGCAATTTCTTTTTCGTATGGAAAATATTATACGTGCATAATAATGATAGAATTACAGTTATAATCTAGCATTGGGCTGTATCGATCGGCATCGTTTACATCATTATGATCAGGCTTAGTTCATCTATCAATTACAGAGAATGAGAGTTAGGAAAACGCTTTGATTAACGAATGTGTAAAGCTTCATTTTTTGAGCTACAGAATTGGATAATAAATCAATTAGGATTTATAGTGTATAGCTTATTATTTGGCGCTTAATTTTAAACGCTAGCAAATACTTCAAGACAAAAGTGATAATCGTGTTAAGGAAAAAATAAAACCGAAATGCTATAAAGGCGATCATTGCTGGCAGACTAGCTTTAATATTAACCGCGCATTAGCGCTATTTCACTCGAACCTATACTTATGCTAACAAGTTTGATAGCTTATAAAAGGACTGTAGACTATATCTAGACTTATCAAGAAATGCATTTCTGGATCTATTAGCGCATAGATGGATAAATGCAAAGTTAGTACTAGAGAATTTTACCACTCATTCAGTTCAATCAAGGTTACTAATATCTTAATATTTAATATAGTACAATCCATCAGAGCGTATCTATATAACAGTCAAAGTCTTAGTTGCTGCATGAATCAAATATGCAGCATTGGCAACTTGTATTTTAGCTTCTTCCCATTTATTCTGAGTTTGGCCAATAAATAGAGCATCAACAATGCCTGGGAAGGGGGCAACGTTATATTGATCGATTTGACTGGATGCCATAATGACATGTTTGTCGTAAGATCTACCCGGTAATCCTTCAGGAATAATAAATGCCCTCTCCAGGTACATTAATTGATCATTAATCCTTCTTAACTTTAAAGCACTAAAGAAAGTTGGTAAAGATACTCTATTAGCACCCAGCAGTAAGGAATATCGCAATAACGACAGGCAATGCAATTTTACTGTTGAATTCCTTCTATCATCTAAACCAGTAGAATCGTTAGTTTAAACCAATACTTACTCATTCACGTCAATATTCTGAATGCTTTGATCAAATCGACTGCAAGCGACCGTAAAGTTTCCAATAGCCCATTGTAAGTAATCTACAATTAGAATCAGCATTAATAACATAGGTAGACATGGACAAGTTGTAGGATTTGCAATGAATCAAAGTAAATCGTATAGTAATTGGTTCATATCTATACTCATCGACGCCTCTTCCATACCAATGATGAAATGCAATCAAAATAGTGTATAGAATTTCATTCAAAATCATAATCCTCATCATTGCGGCATAATCATATTACCTAAAGTGACTCCATGACTTTGTAGTAGAGGTTTATAGGCTGCCGAAATCTGCGCAAAATACATACCGATCGTTTGTGCATAATCGATAGTGTTGATATGTAAAAGTGGATAGTCTGAAAATTCTACAGTAAGCAGCATCATCATACGCCCGATAGAGGCATGAAAGGAAAAATGGGGATCTAAAGTACGTTGGATATAGTCGAAGGTATCATAGCGCGTATGATAGGTAGGATAATTGGATAATGGCGAGGTTACCTAGAATTATTAACAAATTTCAGTATAAAGTAAAGATAATGGCTGAATGAATAAGCACACGAGCAGAAAGGAAATGACACAAGACAAAGTTTTCTTACAAAGTTGAAGACGTATGCAAAGTTGATTGATGAAATTCCCACGTATTGAATAAAACTTTTGTAATCACTTCCAGAAGCTAAGAGACCCATGCTAAGATGGAAATCCGTTGTACAAATAGAACTCTGTTTCAGCCTACACTTTTTAATACCGCCTCAATAAATTGTAAATCTATCAGATATTCTTACAATGGCTTTTGAGTGCCTGGAAGTGGAAATCTTGTAGACCAAATATCATAAACCGATTTCGTTAAGTCGTTGGGGTCTTTTACCTATTTTAAACATAATACTTCATTTTCTTGAAAACTCATGCATATCAGAAATCATACAGTATTTCTCGCCTTACTCGCTTTGCTGCTTCATGTACGGCTTTAGTAAAAATTGGGCTAGCTTGCGCTGCAAATGAGTAATTGCCTAAAAATGATGAGACAGGAAAGAACAGATCTGCTCAACAGTTGTCATAAGTAATTTCGCTAAATTTAAACTCATTTTCTTGCTAAATATACCTATAACAGCAAGGTCAACATTAATATAAGTTACGGCCCTCTGTGCTAATTCTTTTGCATTTTCCTAGGCATTAATGGACGAGTTAGCACTACGAAATGGATTACGATAGCATCAACACTAAAGCAAACTGTTATGCCTTAGAAAATTTAGACGTACTTCTACCCATTCTGTAGATCCAATTAAAGCGAACTCTTCTGCATCCCAGCTACAAAATTTTATCGTTCTTCGTGGTCTCCAGCCTTCAATATTGTTAAGAATAGCGTTTCAAGAAATATAGTAAGAATGGACAAGTACTGTATTTATTATTTGCGTCCATTAATAGATGTTAATGAATAATACACACAATTTGTTAGTTTTGTTACATCTACTCACATCAAAGTAGCTTTATCAATTAGCTTAATATGATTGTTAAATCATTTGTACGCTATATCACATATGCCTTAAGATTTTAACATCAATTGTCAAAAGATTAAATACAAAAACTTGATCTAAACTAACCTTGCTTTAGGTGAATTCCCATAATTCTTGATACTTCTAGCATTACAGCGGTAGCACTAGAAGGATCAATTGCACCAAAATTCCATGCATCTCGATGATTACCAACAATAACATAACGATCTGGTTCAATCTGACCCTTTATTGTACCAATAACATTGTAAATATCTTTATGGACCAATTCGTTATTAACAGCCAAATGGACAACCCTGTAACAAAATATTAGCCATTACGATGATTAATTATACCAGTAAATTACCCATTCAAATGTGATTCGGCCAAAACCTGATATTCGGCCAATACGCGTATTGGCCCGTGATATAGATAGATAGGTACAGTACAAAATATCACTAGCTAAGAAGATTATTTATGCAAATTAAGTAGTAAAGGCAAATACCCATATAGCAATACTGTCCGTTAACTCAAGATGTAGTCGATGTAACGATCGATCTGTAAATATCTACTGCATAATAGAATAACTCATCTCATAAATGTTGTAATTATGCGGCTAAGCTAGCTACTACTGATGTGTAATTAAAATTTCATCGTATTGAGATAGCTCGGATTAACTCTAGCTGCTAATTTGTTGTAGATAAATATAAATTATTGTTGCAATACTTAGATAATAAAGTAAACCAGCTTTCGCTTACCAATTAGACATATTAGATATAAAGGAACCGCCAATTTTATATTTTATGGGCAGCTTCCCTCGCCATTCTGCCGGTGCATCAAGGCCATCAAGAGATTCCAATAAATAGATAGCATCTTTAGCACTCAAAGGTTGCACTGGAATGCTAGAAACAATACCGCTTAAATTGGAATTCCTATATGCAGAATCTGAAATGATTTATTACCGGTGTGAGAACTGATGGAAATGATGCTTTGGCAAGGAATAAATATCTATTTATATTTCAGCTTGCTAACATCTAGGGCAAACTAACCTAAAGATGGCCGACCAGGCGTTTCGGGATCTCCTAACAGAGTTGATACTGAACCGCGCTGTACTCCACTATAAGGCAAGTACCAATCGTTTGGATATGATTTTTCGTAGCCTTCAGGAGCGCTATCCGCAGGATCATTGTAAATGATCATACCAATGCAGCCAAACATTTGCCCAATTTTTGGCTATCATAAGTAGAGAGCAATAAAACCGCAGGTGTACAGATATTAAATACCAGTACGTAAGCAGTGGATTATATACGTAGACAGTATCTGAATTCATTTATACGTCGATTTGATAATTCTATTTGCTTTTGACTTACCTTGTCACCACGAAACATTCTACCATATCTTACAATAGCAATTTTACCGCGACAGCTAATATTTAATTTTTGCAGTGCTACGAAATCGCTATAACGGCCGTAATTGACATAGATTAGTTGGCCCTCTACGAGGCCTTTTGCAGCGTAAGCATTATACGGAGCCAGAAGTTCAGGATCATTTTCATCAGGGTGCAACTTTTCCTCCTTCATTGAAGCGCGATATCTAAATGTTCCACTTTGATCTAGTTAAAGAGATGAGACAGTTCATTAAAACTTTATTTTGCTTCCTAGAAAAGAAGCCAAGTAAACTATCTATCATGAAATATATTGTATAAGAAAGTAATTCAAAACCCTATATAGATGTCTTTATGCAACAGATTTTAGTGTATCAATTGAATAGATATTAATGCGAAGCTCTAAGTTTATGACTTTATTATAAAGATATTCATTTCTCATAAGTCAGCTGGGGAAAGTTGCAATTTCTGATTTTCTTGATTATTACAACATTTATAAAGATATGATGAAAAAACATTCATCATTCTGCCAAGAACTGTTTACATTACAAATTTACAGATAAAAAATAATAAAAAAGATCATAAATTATAACGGCGTTCTCTACAGCTGAAATTGAAATACTGTTTTAGAATATTGATTACAGTATTTTTGATTAAAATATGAAAATTTTACAATGCTAATTACATTATTTTTAAGCGATACCATTATGAATTTTTCTATATCTGTTGTAAAAATGATTTAAAGCTAAATTGTAAAGTATAACAAATTGAATATTCTATATTATATTATTTATATCTAGAATATCTTTGAAGAATTTACTTGAAATTTTAATTAGAAAGTGTAGAGCAAGGAAAGCTTTGCGGTGCTTTTTGAAGTAGCAATCGTTTTAACTAGGTAATTAGTAGAGTATGACATGGACTACTAAAGAAATACTTTTAGTAGTCCATGAATAGGATAAATTATTCCTAACAGTGATGATTTCAAATTGCTCTGAAATTTTATTACATTATCCTTGAAATAAGACATTGCTTAATAAAACATTGCTTAATAAAATCAATATATTTTGCTTTGTACCTTTCATACCAACAACATTTGGGTTCTTAGAATCTGGATAAGATAGTAAGGCTCGGTATTTTTGAAATCGTACATCATCAAAGCTGGCAGATTCCCATTGACTCTTAACGTAATCCGCCAATTTAAGATTTTCGGCAGATCCAGCATGATGAACTTTCTTCGATAAATACCTAATATATGCGTAAGATTTGGCAGATTGCAAAGGAGATTAGCTCATGTAGCATAAAAATGCGTGAATATGCTATCATTTTTATAAAATAATCAATATCTAGACTGAGTATTATTAGCACCAAGCATTTAATCCTTCAATGCCATTAAGCAATATAAAATTTGTGCACTTATACTTGAAAGTTGTCACATCATGTTGAAATAAACTATCTTAACGATTACTGTAAAAAGAATAAAAAGAAAATGACTGATTAAAGTTATTTTAATGTTAAATTCTTATTGATAACTCATTTTAATTAAGTTTCCGTGGCCTCTATGTAGGATAGTATATACGCTACCGATATACCACTATATCATAGATAAATATTCTACAACACTAGAAGAAATCATTCTAGAACGTTAAAACTCTACTGTATTATGCCAATTAGCTTTTTTATACAAATATTAGCTCAAAATTAAACTAAAACCTACTTGCATATAATGTAGAGTAATCAAAGCAATTTATTGCAGTAAACGGAAAGAAACTCTCATGTTTTACAGACATCTAAAAGCCAAGAATATTCTTCACAGAATGGAATACATGCAAATTGTCTAGATTTTATGGCATCCACTAACGTAAGATACTAATAGAAAAAGCTATTACCGGTACAATGTGTTACAAGAAATCTTGACGCTGAGAGCTTGCACAACACATACAGTTCAATTACAATATTGGAAAGAGATGTCTTAAGTCCTGCAATTGTATCTGGCTCTAAACTCATTTAATTGAGTAAAGTAAGAGCGAAAACTATATTTTCTAAATGGTTTTTTATTTATTAAAAGAAGTTAGTAGAATATTAAAATTGATATTTTTGTTTGCTCTACAATAAAATTTCCTATAATACGAAGAATAATAATGGCAATTCTTAGTGCAATATTAAGAAGAACAATAGGAATACTTTCAATAGAGTAAAATGAATGAACAAGAAAATCATATGGTCTAGATAATACTATTCACAAATATTTAAGAAATACTGATGAAAACGGAAGCTAATATACAAGTATATTGTATAATAAACCATTGTTCAATATAGTACGAATAACAGAAGGTCGTGCCATAAATGCTTGAAAAAACTATCTCTAATCCTAATGTTAGATTACTTTTTACTTTAAAGGTCCCGGTTATTAATTTAATTATATTAAGGTATGAAAGCTTTCAACTAAGCGAAATGACTGCAAAGAGAGCCTACCTCGAAAATATTATTTTTGGTTACACCAAATAGTATTGCCAGAAAATAGAAGCTACCGGTATGATTCATATTTTTGTTCCATATACAGGCGCTTAGGCACAGTTTTACAAGAAACTATGAGATCTTAGATCTTACTTCCATACTAAGCTTTGAATACTTTCAATTGAGCGAGAAAAGCTATATCGCCTCAATTATATCGTATAATTTTCGCTAATAATTATATAATTAATCAATACAGTGATAGAATATTTGGATTATATCATAACGGCTCTACAGTCAACGCTAATTACATTTCTAATATCTTACTTTAATTGGTCACGAATTTGATTTGCATCCACAGAATCCGCCATATTCTGATGAATCGCTCGTAATCGATTAAGGATAACATGATAATGATCCGAAGATGATGTTGTTGTTGAAGTTGTACTAGGAACAGTGGTAGGATTTGGAGGATGAGCCTGCCTACCAATAACGCTGCCAACAATACCAGCACCAATAATGGCAGCCACAACGATAATCAGCAATAAAATTAAGCGTGTGGTGGTTAGAACATAGCTAAAGTGCTTACCGCCCTCTTTTACTTCTACTGCAGTATTTTTATCAGCCATGATTAAATTTGATGCAGCTTTTGAGCTAATAGATGAGATGCGATGAAAGTATAGCAATACCTTTTATAAGTTAGGAAAGTTTTAATTAGATATAGCACTTGCGAAGTTTAACTTGTTATTCTTACTTCGTATAACCAAGTTAATTTATATCGGTCAGGAGAACGCTTATTAGTTCTACTGTATAGATTTGCAAGGACTCAACTTATAATGTACTTTGACCTCAACTAAAAAAATAACTTAAATTGACGTCTACTAACGCAGTTTCTGCAACATAAACACGGGTGGAGCCCGGCAATATACCGTATGTCAGTACGTCAACAAATTTCAGTGTCAATAAATTAGTGTCTACGAGTATCTTGAAGTACCCTCAAAACAAACGAAAACTTCTGCTATTTGTCTTATGCTACAAATTTCTTTCTATCATTATTAAATGTATTATAGTTTATCTCGTACAAAATTAAAGTCAATTTTTAACATAGAGATAGTATATTGGAGTTCTCGAAACTTATAGTTTCATATTTAATTACAAGCTGATGCTATTATAATGGCTAGCAAGTACGATGGAATTAAACGATCATTCTTCGGTTATTTACTACGCCATCAGATAATCTAATTCATAGCAACATTGATCAATAGCTCATTGAAAGCTTCAGCAATAGCCTAGAAAATAGATTTATTATAAATGTTTACATCAAGATATAATATTTTTAAGGATAACTCACTTAGACATTTCATGGTAATTAATTTTTATTATAGGCACTGCAATGTGATTGGTAGTTAAAGTGGTTAATAATCTGCCTTAACTTTACTTTATTTATATTATATTACATCTACATATGAGGAAGAAGTTTAATGCACGTAACCACTAATAGTAAGCAAGAAGAAAGCTCAATATCTCTATCCGATAATCTCCACGATAATAACTATTTTATCCTGCGGCTATCTTAAAAATACTCATCGATCGATGGATGATAGCAGTTAGCAATTTACAATATTTCATTTTGTGTATTTTTGTTCAGTATTTTGAGAGCCCTAAACTATCATAGATTTGTTGGTATTGTCTAAGGTCCTGCTACGGATGCTATTGAAGCAATATCGCCAATTAGTTGTTATGATTAAAATTAATGCGGTACTTTGTGTATGTGAAATCGATATTAGCTGTAATTTACTGTAACTGTGAGATCTTATAACGTTTATTATTGAAACAAGATACAGTGACATTCTATGAAGGTATACCCAATATCCGCTACTTAGCGTTATCGATTGTAGATAGCGCAAATGTTAGTAATTGTTAAAGTAATTTGTTACATACTCACGTTTAAAGAATTCTATCGTGGTTTACAGAATGTAATTTATAATAGTTTATTGCCAATATACTGTGATATAGCAATTATCAAACAATTGCAAAGATGTCTGGTTTTCATTGAAAGCTGTAAAACATTTTTGTTATACGGACCTGAGTGTATCACGTAGGTAGATGATGTATTGATATTTTAAAATATTTATCAAAGGCCAAGTAAACTATTTTACATGTTAATCTGGATTACTTCAACTTGAAAATATGATACAAAGCTGTATAGGGCTATCGAGTAAGTTGACAAAAAATTTGATACAGCAATATAATTAGTTGGTTAGTTATTATAAGCGTGCCACATCCCATCTTTTACGCAGAAGGGAGTACTTCTGCTTTTCTTAATTTTAACTCATAGCAAGTATTTTCAATTTTAGCCAAGTTTTGTTGTACTTGATGGCATTTCTTAGTCAATCCCTTTATTTTCTTGGAGAGCCCAACAAATCTTTTGTATATGACGCGAATAAAGACACAAATTCGATAGCATCGACTTTCTCCACCACTTCCACTGGCATTGATGCATAATCTCATCAATTCACCAGATAAATCAGCGATACCTAGTATGGATAGCAGGAGTAAAATACCAGGTTAGCAAGTTCTGATTCATACACGTACGATGGTAGCAATGACAGAAGTAAACAGAATTTTCGCATGCTTTATATTATTACTGGTTCAGTTATAGTCAGCATATTATGCTCTACTATCCTGATTACAGCATAAAAATAAACTACTGGCATTTGTAGTATGCGGTAGTATCTCCTCGATAGTCTTTATCATTATTGGAATTTACATCTTTTGCATATCCTATTCGATTGTACTGTATACTGTATAACATATACGTATATATTCACTAGATCACAGTCTACAATAACAGGAATCCAATCAGTATTCTAACATCGTAGCACAATAGTAGTTGCACTTGTACAAGTGTAAGTAGTAATACATTCTAGTCAAGTACCGTAGAAGAGACACTAAGCGCTAAACTATTCAATAAAATGATAACTTTTCAGCTGAACTACTGTACCTGCTGCAAAATCGTATGCTGTTAATAGTTTACCAGGTAATGGAGCAAGATCAATAAATTGGCTCAATGAAATCAGTTTACTTTCTTTTAAATAATAGTAATACGTCATTGCTTCGACAAATTCTTCTAAACCAGGCCAGTAAGCCCTAGCATACAAGTATCGATCATCGTTATCGACCTTGGCGACAATTTTACTCCATTGCTTGATCTGTATTTCATCTAGTTTGTTTTTAGCCTCTAGTAATACCTCTTCCTGTTTACTAGAGTCGTTAAGAGCTCGATGTAATAAGAATATACATCTTTTACTAGCAATAGTAATATCGCGGCTACTTTTAACTAAACGTTCATGTTTATCATTTTTACGATCTAATTCCATTTGATATTTTACGAATTGCGTGGCGATGTCGTTGTTGTTTTTTGCATCATCGTGTCCAGCTTGGATGGACATTTCCTGTTGAACATTTTCGTTCAATTTGATTCTCTTCTCGCCTTTATCGCCCATCGACTCACACTGTGATCAATTATATATATAGCTATGGCTTAGTCAATAATTCAATTGGCTAGTAATAAAGTATTGAGCCACTATTTAGATTGAATCGCTGCATCCTTGGTGGAATCCATTGCTCCTTTCTCTTCCAGGTCAATTCTGCATTGGAGCAGGTTGCTACAATTCAGTCGAGTGTATCGTTTTCATGTCGCTTCCCATACACAACGCTGTATTTGATTACCAAACGTGGATTGTCTTTCAAATTGGCATGTGCAAATCGAGTTGTCACCCTTTCGAGGAAGTCTGGTTGAAAAAGTGATCATATAACTTACTGTGATATGGAAGATTTCTCAGAAAGAATCAAAAAGAGGATTTTAGATGACACCTTATTTTGCACACCGTTGTATCTCCATTGTACACTAGACAATGTACAGTGTACAGTGTACAGTACTTAAGTGTACAGTGTACAGTACTTAAGTGTACAGTGTACAGTACTTAAGTGTACAGTAGCATGTACTGTAGTGGACTCATTGCGTTGTTAGTCTTTGGTGTGACTTGATTGGAAGGTATCCCCCGTACGCTACTTCTACCACTATGTATTACACTGAAATCAAAGCACAACGCTCGATTGCCTATAGAAGGCCAATCCTAGACCCAATCTATCCCGCTGTTGTTATATCAACCGAGGCTATCCTATCCATTTTGAGGATAAAGTTAATGGCTGAGGTAGATCATCGTTGGTGGTTATATACTAGTCAGTAATTAGCTCCAATTTTGAATTCGAGAAGAAGTTATTAATGTAGGAATCAGTTCTTGCTGAAGAAGATGGCGTTTCATTTGAATTCATCTTATTTTCCATTATTTAACTTACCTGACGAATTAATCTATTGTATATTTGGCTTTGTCCATGGATGTGATTTAGCCAGACTTTGCAGGGTTTGCTCGAGATTAAATCATTTTATTGCACAAGATCAGCTAGTATGGAAAGAAGCAATCAATTCTGAGTTGAGTGGAAAACCGCTCTTGCTAAGCCATGAAAACTATAAAGATTTCTATAAGAGAGCTTATTTAGGATTATATCGAAGTGTAGCCGACATGGTCAAGCAACGATTAATGCAAAAATTGGATCGTGAAGCTGAAACGGATGCCGATTGCTGTGCCAGATATATTATTGAAAAGAAATATTCATATGGACATTACCTAAAGGAACAAGGTACACAACGAAATAACAGATCGAAAGCGGAAGATTCCAATCAACAAGCTCATTTATGCTTTTATTTATGTACTGCGGCTAAACATAGTTATGAAGTTTGGGCCGATAAATTATGCCAACAAGGAGCTAAATTATGTGGAATCACTTTTATGCCTGAAGCTTTAGATCTACTTGAAGACTTATTTATTTGTCCATTGTATTTTGCTACACGTGAAAATAATGTTGCCATGGTTAAAAAAATTATTGAATTAGGAATTGTTTATCAACCTCAAAATCCGCAATATATATTGCATGTTGATGATGCCACTAGCTCCAAAGTATCATCCATTTACTCAACCATACAAGCAATCATTTGCAAAGTATTGATATGTATTCGTCATGATCCTCACTTATTACAGCCGTTTTTAAATTCCTTGAAATTACCTCCAATTCATCAGGCTGCAATCTATGGTAATATCGACGAATTAAATCGACTTATAAAGGAGGAACATGCCGATCTTGACATGATGGACAATTACAATATGACTCCTTTAATGTACTCCATACTAATTAGTCGCGAACATATTGTGCGCTACATTTACAGGTCGCAAATGGATATCTTAATTGGTTACCCTTTAGCCGATTCTATCAGCGCCGCATTAGGAGGTATTGAATATAAAGTGCTACAAATTATACGACAACATGACTATGAGTGTTATGAAGCTGTTATATTTGAAGCATTTGGAGATGAAAGATTTTTTACTAACTCTAGTAATAGAGAAGTATTGCAATTCATTTTAGCTGATTTAACTAATCAAGAGACGTTTTATGCAGCTTGTCAGAGTGCAATTTCCTCTCGAAATGGTCGTCTTATTCATCAATTAATATCAGATTTGCCAACACTATTACAGTTATACGCGAATTCAAGCGATGATGTTCAAGGCTTATTACAACAAATTACATTTGCAAGAAAGAAGGTCATTACTGAGCATGGTAAAGAGTTAGTCTTAGATGCCGCACAATTTGGACAAGGCAATTGCATTCGAGAATTAGTTGTACAGGGTGTTCAACCAAATATGCATTGCGTACGAGAAATGTTATATCTAGGTATAGGTATTGAGTTACCCAGCCATTTTGCTATTGCTAGTAATACTAAATACAAACAGTTTCATCAGTTTCTACTACAATTAAGTGGCCAAGATTTCGACACAAATGCTGTTGTTAAAACATTACAATTTTATACGTTTGCAAAAGCAATTGCAGATCTACCTACGTATCAGACCATGAAAGAAACTATCAATCGCATAATAACCGAAATAATGTGTCGCACTATGCACAGTGATTGGTACCAGCCAATGTTCATTGATAATCGGCTACAGAAAAGGGTGGACGAAATTAGTTGCACACTATTACAGAATTTAATGTCTCTCAATAAGAAATATGATATCAATGCTCGTGATAGAAGTTATGGTCTGCGTAAAGAAACTGCTTTGCATGTTGCATCTAGACTTGGAAATCCTGCTTGGGTACAATTATTCTTACAGGCTGGTGCAGATAGGCAAATTGAAGATCGCTTCCTAGAAAAGCCAATCAATTGCGTCCGTAAATCTGCTAAAGAATGTAAATACTTACTACAAAATTATCATTCGTGCTCATTACCATCGAAACCAAAATATTCCCCACCTGTGTATGATTAAATTTGTAACTTAATCGTTCTTACTATTCCTGCTGATGCTAAAACATGATGTATTCAATATTAATTACTGTTAAGGTACCAACCTTGCTGGATCAAAAATTATTATTTATCTCAGATAAATACTATATTGAAATGTAGGATTAATTAACTTACTACACTTGTAAATCAATATCATATTCAGGAGCTACATTGCGGTATTCGTTATAAAAATGATTGCGTCTGATTGAATATAAAGTGAGTAATAGCACTGTAGAAGCTGTTCAATACTTACAGACAATATCGTTAATACACGTAAATCGCACTCTTTTGTATATTCATTTCAAATTTCGAGAAGTCTTTAAATATTTTGTTCCTGTACTTTATAATAATTACCATATAGAGATCGTGAAAATATGTTGAATAGCTTATATTTATTGCTGTTGATACGAGAATAAAAAGCACTCGTAAGGCACAAAATAATCTAGTCATAGCCTAATTGATGCATACTTGTTGGCACATTTAGCATCAATACTTTGATAGTAACAGACAAACTGTATTAAAATAGTGCAGTTCAGCGTGGAAATCCAGCTACTTTACTGTTATTATCACAAGAAGGTTCAAATAGACAAATTGACGATTGCCTTTTACAGGAACTGGTCCATAATGTTAATGAAGGGTCAAAGAGTACCGATACTTGCTTAAAAGCTATCGATTATGTCTTTGTCTTACAGTACCGAAATACTAATAAATCGGAATTATTTAAGGCTATAACTGATCACTGCTGTTATTGAAATTTCACTTAAAAACTTATTGGAGAATAAGTACGAATCAAATTAACATAGTTTATAATCTGGATCTGACCTAGTCTTGAAACTAAGGTATTACCGAAGGAATAGCAATGATGAATACGGCTATCTTAGCAATGAGCTCAAAGCTAATATAAATTTCCACTACTGACCAACAACAGATAGAGATAATTGTCATGATTTTATAAGAATAGAAATAATAATAGTTTGATCACGAGCATAGTCAAGATTCGATCGAAGCTTAAGATTAACTATAGATGAGTTATTGCGTCGATAATTATATGCTGTATACTCGTATATAATTATAACTTATAGTTAAGCAGCAATCTTAGTTTAATAGCATCAAACTTTTAGTATCAAACTTTTAGTGGTACATCATCGTGGAGGCTTAATCGCCACTGAGCTAAAGGAGTACCGAGTACGGTACAATCAAAACAAATTTTTTTCTCCTAGGTACATGATCGAAGTTATAGTTTTTATTACTACTTATAATGATGTAGAAATTTAATACATGTCTTACTTAATTATTATATCGTTTCTTATCATTATCACCCCTTATTTGATCGAAAAGTTATTTATCTCGGGAAGATATCCTAATGAAATGTAGAATGAACTAACTTACTTGCAGGCATAATTTTACATCATAATTAGCAGTTATAGGTGTTACAGTATAGTCATCAAAATGATTGCATCGACTTAATTATAGAGTTAATAAGTGCTACATTAAGCGGAGACAGTCTAGTATTACAGTTGGTATCGGCAGATACTATGCATATATCACACTGTTTTTCATATTCAATATAAATTTCGATAAGTTTATGTTGCATCTACTATAACAGCATAAGAGCTGCTAAAAACGACAGCAAGGTACAGATACGAGTCCTCTCTAGAATCAAATCTTGAATTATTATTATTGCGAAAATTAGCCTTTTTTCCAATCTTCTAACGTTGTTCGTAAGAAGCTTTAAAAAGTATATACGTAACATATACACTGTAGTCAGCGACCACTAATATGATAGAATCTATCCTGCTGTGATACTGTAAATAGAATTGTCACTGGTAAATTAATTGACTTCCTTTTTTAGTAATCTGTAGCAGAATTTGTTTCTCCATATTAGACAGTGAAATCTGTCATATATCTGAATCTTAGACTTGCTTAATGTTAGTATAGTAATTATCTAGTAAGGTAGTACTGTTTGACTAGCCCGGTTCTATAGCTGTATTAGAATGAAGACTGCGGAATTTTTACGGTAACTATAGAAGTAATGCGAAATAAAGTTAGCTTGTAACTTAGGAGAAGAAGCATGTGTATTTCTTTGAGTTCGAACCTATTCACCACGAAAATACACAACAAAGTCCTCAAATTCTAACGTTATACTGTGGTCTAAATACAGTAAGCATAAAGATTGCGCGCGGGTTTATAAATCTAAACTGGATCCATTTGAATGCTCTATCATTTCCCATTTTTAAATCGATTTGAAGGCCGTTCATAAAAATCAATAAAAATGGTGAATGTATATGATCCTTGTTATTTTCCATTTTTTAGCTTACCGGATAAAATAATCTATGATATCTTTAATTTCTTATACGGAACTGACCTAGCTAAGCTTTGCTTGGTATCCTCTCAGTTCAATCATTGGATATTTGCTCGAAATCAACTTGCGTGGAAAGATGCGATCTATTCTGAATTAAGTACAAATCCAGTCTTGATAAGCCAAGAAAGTTATCGAGATTTTTATAAGAGAGCCTATTTAGGATTATATCGGTGTATAATCGATAAAGTTTCAGAACGTAAAAAGTTGGGTATGGAACAGAAACGGAGTAGTGAAGATACGCCCAAATGTGTTTGGAGAAGCTCTTTTCTAGTTGAGAAAGAATATTCATATGGCCATTACTTAAAGCAAGAGAAAACACAACAAAACTCATCATGCATACGTGCTAATCTAGATCGACAAGATCGTTTACGCCGCTATTTGTGTACTGCAGCAAAACATGGTTACGAAGTTTGGGCAGCTACATTATGCCATCAAGGGGCTAATATTTGTGGCCTCTATTTTACTCTTGGTCGTATTCATTTTGATAACTATGAAGATTATTTCTTGTGTCCATTATACTTTGCTACACTTGAAAATAATGAAAGAATGATTCAAAAAATTATAGAATTAGGAATTCGTTATCAATCGCCAAATCCATACTATATATTGCCATCGAATGATGCTAGTTTCGCAGAAGAAAATGCATCGGGTGATTATGTGACTTTTTCACTACATTTTTCAGATCTACAAGAAATGATTTGTAAAGTATTAATATGCATAAATGATAATGCTGCCTTATTGGAGGCATTTTTAAATTCCTTGGATTTACCATCAATTCATCAAGCTGCAATCTATCAAAATATCGATGAATTCAGTAGATTTTTCGACTATAGTAGAAATTCTGATCTTAATGACATGGATCATTATAATATGACGCCTATAGTGTATTGCATATTGCTAAATCGAAAAGATATTGTTCGGTACATTTACAACTCAAGGACAGACATCATTGTTGGTCGTCGCTTAGCCGAATCTATTAAAACAGTATCAAGTAGTATTCCATATGATATGTTAAAAATTATACGAGAACATGACAATAAATGCTATAAAGCTGTGGTATTTGGAATATTTGCTGATGAGAAAGTTTTTACTTCCGACAGATTTAAAGATGTACTTAGATTGATCTTAATTGATCTCGTTGATGAAGATGTATTTTACGCTGCTTTTGACGGAGCTATTTCCTCTGGAAGCAATCAACTAATTAATTTATTAATTTTAGACTTATTTACTTTTCTACGGTTATATATAACTTCAATCACTGATGTACAACGTTTATTTCAACAAATTACAAGTATAAGAAAGAAAGTTATTGTCAATCATGGTGAAACATTGCTTTGGAAGGCTCTACGCAGTGGACATCATGATTGTTTTCGACTATTAATTCTGAAGCGCGTTTCGTTATCTAAGCTTGCTGAAGGATATTCGGGGCTTCATTCTTTATGGTGGTTTTCATCAAATGTGTTGGCAATTTTACCTAGCAATATGACTGTTACAAGTAATATCAGATACGAACAGTTTCATCAATTTCTATTACAGCTAAGAAACCCAGATTTGGATACTAATGCAATTGCTAAAACATTGCTACCTTATAAATTTGTAAAAGCAATTGTAGATTTACCTATATATATATTCCTGGAGCAATCGCGAACTATCGATGCATGGGCTGCCTGTAATACCTTTATAATTGGAATAATGTTATACATTATGTTGTATGATTGGAAACGTTCAATCTTTGCGGATCATCAACTACAGAAAAGACTGGAAAAAATCAGTTACACGCTATTAGAGAATTTATTGTCCCTGCAGATAAAATATTTTAACATTAACACTCTTGATAGTAGTTTTGGTGGTCGAGCAACTTTGTTACATATTGCAACACAGTTCGACAATCCAATGTGGGTAAATTTATTATTACAAGCAGGAGCGAATAGGCTAATTGAAGATAGTCTATCAAAGAAACCAATCCAATATGTTAAAGAAAGTGATAATAAGTGTAGATACTTACTAGAAAATTACCAATCATGTCCAAGACCTTAAGAGTCGAGATGTTTTCTCGTAAGTACTTTTGGTTAAGAATGTTATTGAGTGAATTAGTATTAATATTGTCATTGTACAAGCTAGGCTTAAAACTAATTTACTTCTAAAGAATCGAGTCAGCAATATATAGGTATCTTAGTAATGTATCATAGCGAACATGAAATTAAGCTTCTTGATTGGTAATTAATAGAGTACAAATATGATGATGATGGCTTGACTAGAATAAAAATAATAATTCGATTAAAATTATAGTCATGATTGAATCTGAGCTAAACTGTAAATTAATTTATTGCGTAAAAACTGTATCGACTATGTATGGCACCATAGGTTTAATTTGATAATGTTCATTATTTCCATTAAATGATCAAAAATTTTTTTGGCTACTAATATGGATAATTACAGTAGCTATAGGTAACTGGTTTTTAAACGTTTCATACGCGAAATTATCCATACTATTAAACTCAATTTAGTTAGATATGTTGTGGGTCGGAGTGTTGCGTATCCCGACCTCAAATTAAAACAAATACTGTACCTGCTAATATATATACGTGATAATTGTCACTTACAGGAGACATTTATAAATTCCCTGGGTTAACTTCGATTCCTCAAGCTACAATTTGCTATAATATTGATGATTATGGGCGACTATTCGAGTGTAGACAGGATATCTCAATAATTGATCCATTGTAAACAAAATCACGTCAAAAGTATTCTATCCTGTAAGTTTGATGGCATCAGTTGTTAGTTGTAGGATATACCATCTATAGTCATTTAGATAGAAATATGAATGAGTGTATAGCTAAGTTAGTCTTCGAATGTTTGTATCCCTGTACAATTTTAATTATTAATACAGTACTCGTTGTAATTTAGCATTGGTTATATAGTAAATTCATTTCTGAGCACCTCAAACGGGAAACCCTTTATGCAATCCATATACGGCAAAATATGTTAATGGATAACTTAAGGCGGGGCAATAATCAAGTAATAAGAGACAATTTGATTAATTTAAGAAAAATGAGCGCTGCTTGATGAATTGATTAATAGCAAGATTTTAACGATTAACGTTATAATGTGCATCATTAAGAAAAAGCATAGTAGCAAATTTTAAGGTAGTGGATATCAAAGCATCACAATTATATCAATTACAAGGACTCCTGAAGTTAGCAAAAATGCTTTTATAGCATATAGTAACTCTGCTTAGTGATTTAAAATAATTATATAATTATGAGATTAAGAACATAATTTGATGAAATTACTATTCCATCAGTAGCTTATACTTATAATTTTGTACAAGTGTACTTATTGCATATGAACACTAGTACAGTACATACTGATGTTTATGAATGTTGAGCTATCATGGCAAAAGGTAAAGCTCTGATAAATGTGAGAAATAGACTTTAGTAAGTTCAAGGCTTAACGTATGTCGATGTCTATCTATACTCAGAATATACAAGCTATCCTTCATTCTTTTTGATTAACCTAGATCAACTTTGATAAAATATTAGCTTAATGCCTTGTTGCTTCGCTGATGGAGACACTACATTCACGTCTTTTCAAATTCGTACGTAAGGACAAGAACATTTCGACAGTCTTATTCAACTTTAGATGAATGCTGCTTGGCTCAACAAATCAGAAGTTTAAAAGTAAACAATTAACTTAATACGTATATAGAAGCTATGTATTTGGTCTTTTACGACTTTACAGAATCGAATTCATGGATATCTTATCACCTCCCATTTTGAATTAGTTGCTCTTATAGTTCATTTTATAACTGGAATTGAGTCTCCATACGACTAAAATGACTGATGACTTGGATTTATTACACTTTCCATTACTTGATTTACCTGATGAGGCAAAACAGTAATTGGTTGATGACCTGCATTAATCAAACTCTTCATCATTTGATTTACCCAACAAGAAAAAAATGTCTAATGACTTGTATTCATCCTACTTTCCATTATTTGATTTGCCCGAAGAGTTCATTTATCACATTTTCACTTCTTGTCCTGGAACTGATTTAGCCAGGCTTTGTATAATTTCTTAGTAGTTTAATTCTTTCATCCAAGCTCGATATCAGCTAGCATGGAAAGAAGCAATCTTTTCTGAATTAAGGACTAGCCCGATTATACTAAACGATAAAAACTATCAAAGTTTTTATAAGAGAGCTAATACCAGGAGTTTCTGACGAGACTATAAAAGGCTGGTGCCTGAAGATTCCTTGTTAGTTCGTTAGTCGGTTAGATAGTCAACTAGTTTTTCAATTGATATTTAATTGTAAAGACTATAATCTTGGGTGCCAAGATTCCTTCAGTAATAAATGATAGTAAATCTCTGACTATCTCGTCTACATCATCTGTGACGCTATAATTATACCATAGTATTCGGTCGTTGGAACTGAATTATTTGGTGATATAGCTAAGCTCGCCTCTTTAAGTTAGTAAGTGGCGTTCTACGCAAGGATTGGCGTGTGTAGACTACTTTGTCACTAGTGGTGTGTGACATATATTAGACTAGTCAATACTTTTGCTAGCGCTCTAGGGTACGATCTCGTGCTACATTCTAAACCAGCTTGTGACAGTGGCACTGCACTAAGGAAAATAAACTGTGCAAGCTAAATCAAGCCCAAAGTAGGCTACATCTTATATGTAGATGTAGCCCAGTAACTCAGGGATGCAAATCTGGCTTTCATTTCTATAGATTTGTTCTAATTTCACGTAAAAAGTCTAAAATTGCGATAGTACTAAGTGAAAATTTGTTACAGTACTCACAAACCTCGTCCATTCTCTAGTAAATGCCCCGCATTTGGTGCTATTGGAATAACCCTGAAGCTGTATTTTGCTCCTTGCGACTGAACTAGATCCAATTTGCGGCTTTCTTGTCATCTTGTATTCTAAATTAGTTGCCCTGATTGTTATTTTTGTAAGTGGAACTTAGATTCTATACGATTAAAATGACTGATAACTTGGATCCATCTTATTTTCGATTATTTGAATTACCCGATGAGTTAATTTATTACATATTAAGTTTTTTGTTGTGGTAATCCATCATTTTTTGATGTATTACAGAGTCACTCTTTGTTGAAGTAAACTGAAATTTGAACATATTTTTGAATCGATGAATGGTCTTACTTGCTACACAAGCAACGACTAGGCATAAAACTTACATTAGTAAATCTTAGTTTAGGGAAGGTTTAATTCTTGTAATATTGCGATTAGTAGCGGTTGTGTAGTCTAAAAATAAATTTAATTGTTATTTAAGGACTCAATCTTGATATTTAAAGATTAATTTATTCTAGTTTTATAAATTTTAGTAATTAAGAATCATGTTAGGAATAAACTGGATGTAATTCATATTGCTAGTTAGTTTTAAGCAGGATTAAACTTCACGTGATGAAAGTTACACGGGTGTATGATCGAGCATTTTCTAAAGCTAGCGTATCTAAAATATTTAAAGATGAAAATATCTTCAATTCTAACAGTAATAAAAACAGGCTACAGTTGATTTTAATTGATTAAACTCGTGAAGATGTGTTTTATTCAGCTTGTCTGGTTACAATCTCTTCTCAAAGCCATCATGTAATTCATTTATTAATACAGATTTACCAAAATTACTACGTTATACATAATTTTAGCCACTGATGTCTACCGTTTTTTAAAGCGAATTACACGTACAAAAGAAGCATGTATTACCGATCATGGCAGAGAGTTTATCGAGCGATTAAATATAAGCAGTACGATCATATTCTACGATTGACTATAGAAGGCATTCAGTTATCTGTAGACAAGTACGATTTGTTATGGCAACCTATGAAAACTTTTTTGCATGATAAGAGTTTGTTCTTCCATTTAGTTAAAATGCTATTAATGATTTTCATTTTGTGATTTTTATACCTAGCGAGCCTGATTTAATTAAGCATGTTAGACGCGTATCTTTATTTCTATATGCACTTGTAATAAAAGTGTTTCACAAATAACTAACTTAGTCATGTGGTATTTTCTAAAAGGCTTTTATGGCATGGTTTTAGAAATAGTAGAGCAAGAATTAATTACTACAAGAATCTGGTCTAAAATCTAAAGTATTCCGAGCTCGAAGTAAAGCGAAGTCTTTTCCTTGAACTTATCTCGTCAGTTTAAACACATTTCGTTAAATTCATTTATGACAACATAATTAACTGCAATTAGACTTAAGTTATCGAACAGGATACTTTCCCCCAAATAGAATATCATTCTCTTCTTCAATCCGAATCATTCTACTTAAGATATCACTACTCTACAATTAATGTCCAGCACATTTCGGTGTTGGGCACCTTCATAGTTACAGTATCTCCAGTCACATCAATTTTGTTGCATAATAGTCTAGTGGCTAATATTAGTCATCAACAAGTTCTGATGTAGTAGTTAACAGTCATCTAATATTAGCGTCACGATAATATCTATTCTTAGTAACCTAACTATATCCAATAAATCTATCCTTACAATCAGATATGCAGTGCATCACTACAGGACTGTAGCATGCACACAGACTTCAAATCTTTTTCTTTAACAGATGTACCCGGACGAAGATAAATAAATACGCCAGCTGAAGATATCTAGGACTCCCATCACTCGTGTTATAATCGTATACCTTACTTGTACATTTTACTAATTGTTATTTTATTTTCTCATCTATCAGAATACAGTTTAGTGTATAACTGGAGACTTTAACTCTAAACGGCACATCAATATTCACCGATAGTTTTGGTTTGGTTCTTCTTGAACCTGTTGCATACGATGATAGCATTAATAGATATTGATATATATTTTATCAGATCCTTAATGCAATTTACTCAATCGATATGCTACTTCACAAGAATCTATTTACTGTTCGAAATACAAGGTAATTATACCTTCCTTAACATGACAATACATATGAAACAATCAAATACCCTACAGTTTGAATCAGTAGACAGCCTTACTATAATTAATTGGTAATCATGCTCATCGTCATTAGCATTCTATTCAAGTCTTCGCACATAATTTATTTCAATATTAAAGCCAAAGAAGCATGCGTACAGTACAATATAGCGTGCTTTTTTTTTTAGCTTAAATGCAAGAATAAAGAATAAGTTAATAGAATGTAATGAAAATTATACGTTAAGGTTTGCTTTAGAAGGAAATAATAGGTTACAGTATGGACACTGATTGAAAGATTGAGTGGTCATAGCATAAAGATGCCAGCTATTATAGTATATGACGACAGTATTCTACTAAGGAATATGGAAGTATATTTTATTATATTAAATCCTACTTCTATCCCAGGATATGGCATATACTACTGCATATAGCCATGAACTACTAAAGTCTTAGTGGTTCATGATATAGCTGTCACACACCACGAGTGGCAAAGTAGTCTACATACGCCAATGCTTATGAAGAACGCCTCTTATTGACTTAAAGAAGCGAGATTAGCTATATCACCAAATAATTCAGTTCCAACGACCAAATACTATAGTATAATGTAGATGAGGTAGTCCGAGATTGACTACTATTTATTACTGAAGAAATCTTGACAAGCAAGATTATAGTCTTGACTATATAATAGCGATAGACAAACTAGTTGACTAACTAACCGACTAACTAATTAAAAACTGGTCTTCATTAGAACGAGCTTACGCATCGTAACAATAGCATACGTAAGTTATAAGTTATAAGAAAATACACATAGAAAATAAAAGTATAGTATTAACATATTGACTATAATTATCTACATAAGTCAACCCAGAGGATACACTTACTTCTTCATGTTTAAACTAGATCAATTCAAATGCTTGCAAATTTTCTTATTTGTACTGGTCATGTTTAATAGTGTTTAATCCGAAGGTACTAGTAGTGATCAACATCATGTCAAAGCTGGATTAGTTCTTCAAAGCTGAACTAGTTTGACTTGATTCTTTTAATGTTTCTTCAACCCTAAAAGAATCCTGCCTGGATCTTCTTTATTATATCTAACTAACACAATTAAGCTTCTTTACCGATAAGATGGATTATAATTTGGATCAAGATTGCTTTCCATTCTTTAGATTACCAGACGAACTAATTTATAAAATCTTCAGCTTGCTCTACGGAATCGACCTTGCTAGACTTCGCATGGTTTCGTTCCAGTTCAATGATCTTCTACTATCTGACGATCAGCTTGCATGGAGAAATGCAATCTATTCCGAATTAACTACAAATCCTCAGCCGCTATTGAGCGATGAAAGTTATTACAACTTTTATAAGAGAGCCTATTTAGGATTATATCGGTGTGTTGTTACTAAGCTTGCAGAAGATCGTATTACAAGTTTGGATTACGAGGCTTCATTTTTTCTTGAGAAAGAATACTCTTATTGTCAATATCTAAAGGAGAAAGAAACAACGCAGGAAGAAGAAATGCAACAAGGTTTATCGACCATGTACCGTTTGTATCATGGTTGTAGACAGTATCGCTTAGATTGTTACTTAATTTTAGCAACTAAACATGGCTACGAAATTTGGGCTAATAAACTATGCCAACAAGGAGCGAATGTGCATTGCCACAAACAAACAATCAGCCCATTAATTATGTCTATTCGTGAAAATAATGATACTATGATTAAGAACCTAATCGAATTAGGAATCCGTTATCATTTGTTAGATCCACAGTGCTTAGCGCGTTCGAATTCTTATGAGTGTGTATTTCATGTTATGGAAGTTTGCAAAGTATTAACATGCATACGTCATGATTCTCATTTATTACAGCCATTTTTAAATATTATTGATTTACCTTCAATTCATCAGGCCGCAATCTTCAAAAGTATTGATGAGTTTCGGAAATATTTCGAAGATGGTAAATACAGTTATGCTAATCTCAAGCACTCGGATGCTTACGGAATGACACCTTTAATGTATTGTATAATCTTAGGTCGAGATGATATCGTGAGTTTCATCTACGGCTTAAAAAAAAAATACCTTCATAGCAGCATTTTAAGTAAGTGTTGCAAGGCTATTTTAAGTAGAATTGAATTTAAAGTGTTTAAAGTTATACGGGTGAATGATCGGACATAAATTATACAAAGCTGTTATATCTGAATTATTTAAAGATGAAAATTTTTTTACTTCTAATAGTATTAAAGACATACAACAACTGGTTTTAACTGACTTAACTCGTAAAGAGGTATTTTATACAGCTTGCTATGGGGCAATCACTTCTCGAAGCCATCATGCAATTCATTCATTAATGTCAGATTTACCGAAATTACTACAGTTATGCATGCTGTCAGCCACAGATATTCAACGTTTATTGAAGCGAATTACACGCACAAAACAAAAAGTTATTGCTCACTATGGTAGAGAATTACTTTTTCGAGCGATAGAATATGGACAAGATGCTTATATTCTACAGTTGGCTATAGAAGGGATTCGGTTATCTGTGGACAATTACGATTTGTTATGGCAATCTATAAAAATTTTTTTGTACGATCATTATTTGCTTACTCCTTCGACTGTTATATATAAATTATCACCCATTTCGGCCGTTATAAACAATATCGACTATAGACGCTTTCATCAATTTATATTACGGTTGAGTAACGAAGATTTCGATGCTAATAGTACTGTTGAAACATTACAGCTTTATAAATTAGCCAAAGCAATTTCTGATTTACCCATTACTCTGCCTCTAGATGTGTCGTTGGATAATTGTATAGTTGAAATAATGTTTGAAGTTATGAAAAATGCAGACTTGAGTTGTCCCCTCTTTCAGGACCATCAACTACAGAAAAGATTGGATGAAATCATTTACGTGCTGTTGGATAAGCTAATACATCTTATTAAAGACTACCATAATATTAACATTTGTGTTAACATAGGTAAGAATGTGTTTTATCAAGAAACTCTATTACATCGTGCAGCTCGATATCAAAACCCGGCTTGGATAAGATTGCTATTGCAAGCTGGTGCAGATAGAGAAATTAAGGATAGCGGCCTGATAAAACCAGTGCATCATGCTGACAAATGGGATAGACATCAAATACCAATGCGAGTGCATACAGACAGGCAAATTCATCACGCTGGTGAATGGGCTCGTAACTGGGAATGTAGGCACTTATTGAGAAACCTTCAATCATGCCCACTGCCATCATAGGCGAACTACTGAAAGATTAACAAAG
The DNA here is from genome assembly GCF_000150275.1 of Trichoplax adhaerens. Lineage (NCBI taxonomy): Eukaryota > Metazoa > Placozoa > Uniplacotomia > Trichoplacea > Trichoplacidae > Trichoplax > Trichoplax adhaerens. Next base: position 602,239 of record NW_002060963.1, read on the forward strand.
AAATATTGAAAATTAAAAATTTAACTAATGAATCGATTCCGTCCTAAAGCTTGATTAACGAAAAGACAATGTGACAAGGATATTTATTAGAGAAATGTGGTATTACGGATTTATTCGATTATAATCGCAATGAACACACAATTAAGAACGAATCATTTTTACAGTTTTAAAGATGCCAATTTGCTTTCAACTGCATTACTTAGCTATGCTGCTAAGAAAAATTGATAAAATGACATACCATTATAAACAAACGAGTGGAAATTATGCCACTATAGTAGCTGTTTCTACCGTATACATTGCCCTATACAGAACACTGCAGTTTATTTTAATTATTATTACGAGTCAACTACTACCAAAATGTTATAAAATTTCATAATTTCATGATCTACGTTTAATAGCTTATTTTGCGGAGTTCCATTTATACGTGCTCTAGTTTGATTATATCATACTGTCACATACAAGTAAGCTATTCTAATCACTCCGTTAGATTTTTAAACAATTCTCTCTTACTATATTTTCTACTTTATCAAAGCAATTCTAAATTATCTAACTTATTAATTAGTTCTGATAGCTATTCAGTGGGCATATTTGCTTACCTATCATAATTTATTATAGCTATCCGATTAGATCAGATCATTTATCTACAGGGTAACCTAACAGTTTCTTTAAACACGGACTGAATAAATATTACGATTTTCTTCGATTAATTTTTTGGCAATTTCTTGGTACCATAGCAGACTCTCGATCTTTCGAAACTTGACAGTTTCCAATCATCTAGTCAATTTGATATAATTATTTACATCTTGCTACTACTGATGGTTATAAGATTTGGTTTAAATTATGCAATTAATGAGTAAATCGTTAAAAAATCCTTATACGGGTTCCCTCACAATTCCAGTAAATAGCATTGATTATCTTAATCAATCCACCTTCTACATTTTGTTACAATTGAAAAGAATACTACGATAGTTAAAAGAACAACTCTAACTGGGGATTCCTTATCAACCTTCAAATTTACGTTGCGCAAATTTCTGATTCACCCATTACTCTACCTCCAGATCTAACCATCGATAATTGTATAATTGAAATAATGTCAGATGTCATGAGTAACAATTGCTTACGTTGTCCACTCTTTACTGACCAACAACTACAGGAAAGATTGAATAAAATCATTTGAACGCTGCTAGAGAATTTAATGACTCTGACTAGATGCTGTCATTATATCAATGCTCATATTAGCACATACTTGTATACTTATCAAATAGACAAGAATGGTCACCATTACGAAATTTTATTACATCTTGCAACTTGATATCAAAACTCGGCTCGGATCAGACTATTATTGTAAGCTGGCGCAGATAGAGAAATTGAGGATAGTAACCAGAGTAAATCAGAGGACTACGCTGATGGATGGCAAAGTAATCTAACGCTATTTTAAGCGAATATAGGCAGAAAAATTGATCACGCTGGCGAATGGGCTCCTAACTGGAAATATAGACACTTACTGAAAGCGTATCAATTATGCCCACTACCGTCATAGGCGAACTACTGAAAAAGTAATTCAGATATTAAATAAACAGTAAACAGAACTAAGGGATTAATTTCCATTCTAAAGTTCGCTTAACGTGATATTATTTAGTAGCAGTTGTCGTAGATTAATACTTTCTAAATCAATCTTGGATCAAAATAATGATCTATTATAAATACGAAATTTTTCAGTAAAATGTATAGTCAAAATATTATTAAAAGTAAAATACACTCGGAAGGAGAAAATCCCCAGTGTATTTGTTTAGATAATAATAAGATCTGTATCTACGTCTTCTTGTCTAATATGGATCAACTTTAGTAATCTTCACTCGTCCTATTCAATTCTAAAAGAATACCATTAACTAATTCACTAATAGATAACAGAGAATAAAAATTGACGAAATTAAAAAAAATTGATGTTAGGGTCCATTCCTAGTTGTCATTATAATATCGAGATTGCGAAATAAATCTTGTTATTAATTATTTTAACTGATAGAATTACATTTTTTACAATCAAGATGGGTGATAAATTGGATTTGTCATACTTATCATTCTTTAGCTTACCCAACGCACTAATTTATCACACATTTAAGTTTATTCACGGAACTGACTTAGCCAGATTTTGTATGGCTTCTTTGCAGTTTTAATCATTTCATTTTGGCTCCATATTAGCGTGTATGGACATATGTAATCCGTTCTGAATTGTAATACTAGTAAATCACCCGTTCAAATGAACGGGAACATATTCTATACAAAGCAATCCATTAAAAGAAAATTTGCAGCTATCTTACTATACATGCTTTCTAGATAGGTACAAAGTTATATACGGTAACTAATCAATAAAACTGATCCTGTACTGGCCCTTTATTCGATTTTCATCTCTAGTCACGTCAACTATACAAAAAAATATACAACGACATTTGCCACTTCGGAAAGTATAACAATCACTATAACGTAACTGGCTGACTGCCGATTGCTATAGAGGTCCTTTATCCAAATTTTTGAATCAACAATTATGCTGCCTATATCCATATTACAACAACTGCATTACTGTTAATTTTCATCAACACGATATAGTACTATTTGCTATTTTGGAAACTGCCGACGATCAATATAAAGTAACTAGCAGACTACTAATGTCTTTACAGGCAAATTACCTCATTTTTCATAAACATTTATACTATAGTACTTATATCAATTTATAGCCTTGCTAGCAAATATTACCAATTTTTGATTGACACTTATACCGCTCCTATCAATTATAGCCTTGGTAGTATTTACTGCCAATTTTCAAAAATACTTATAATTTCTATGTCAATTATAGCCTTGCTAGTATATGCGTATGCTGCAAATTTTTATAAACATTTATACTGCCTATATCAATTATAACCTTTCTAGTATATACGGCCAATTTTCATAAGTATTTATGCTGCTCATATCAATTATAGCCTTGCTAGTATATACTATCAATTTTCATAAGCATTTATATTGCTTATATTAATTATAGCCTTACTTGTATATACTATCAATTTTCATAAGCATTTATATTGCCTATATCAATTATAGCCTTGCTAGCATATACTACCAATTTTTACAAGCATTTACACTGTCTATATCAATTATCACCTTGCTAGCATATACAGTACTTCCAATTTTCATAAATAGTTATACTACCCATGTCATTTATAGCCTTGCCAGCTCATACTGCCAATTTTTATAAATATTTATCCTGAACAATAATTGTCTTTTCATAGTCAATAGATAATTCTATAGTGCTTTAAATCTTTTGCTATCTGAATGTTTTTGTGAAGGGCCTGACAAACAGAACATCAATAACTTCGATATTGAATGGAACTGTATATTAATCTTAGTACTGTGTTTCATACATAGTGTCCGTTATATATATATATATATATTTATATTATATATATATATATATACATATATATATATAATATATATAACTGTATTTTAGAGAACTATATCTTCAAACACGAACCCTTGGATCAATACGCTCCTATAAAACGTTTGATATACAGTATATGATCGATTTGGGATACTAAAGTTTCAAGAATCACTGCTTGTAACACCCTACTAGTAGAACCGAAGGGACTAGCTTGATCAAGAAAAAAACAACAGGCCCCAGTTTGATCGAACAATGATTCCTTTATTGCCAAATTAGGTGGCATATGCTTGTAACACTCTACTAGTAGAACCGAAGAGATTAGCTTGATCAAGAAAAAAACAACAGGCCCCAGTTTGATCGAACAATGATTCCTTTATTGCCAAAGAAGGTGACGTATTGCATTGAACGATGATTCTATTTGTAATATAACGTCTTCAATCTAAATAACATAAGATATATAGTGCTATTCTACAAAAGGAATTAGACAGAGTTAATGTAAAATTATCCATGTATGAATGAGAAGGCAAGGCATCGTTATAGGAAGAAAGACTCGTATAAATAAATGAAATGTTTACAGCGATCGTTGTTTACTGGTTACGATCGAATTGAACAGTGAAGGTAACTTACTCCCTCTTGGCTAAACTGGATCCACTTGGATATTTTTCGGTCGTTTCCATCCTATTTTATTCGGCATGAATATTACTTATTAAAATTGTAAGAAAACATATAAAATAACCATTCAAATTATCGTCTAATTATCAGCATAACATTGAGACTGCACTTAGTCGTTTTAAGATAAACTAGGTCGACTTTCATGATCTTTTGTCATGTTATTTTTTTACGAAATAATTTTCAAAGAAAGTTCCTCGTAATGGTGAACAATTATCATTAGGTTCCTTAACAGATAACATGGCTGATCAATTCAATTCAGATTCTTCTTTTCTATTCTTTACTTTGCCTAGCGAATTGATTTATAAAATCGTTAGCTTCCTCTATGGTGTTGAACTAGCCAAACTTCGCTTAGTTTCCTATCAGTTCAATGATTTTATACTAGGCCAAGATCAACTGGCGTGGAAAAAGACAATCTATTCTGAATTAACTACCAATCCAGAGTTGTTGAGCCATGAACATTATCAAGACTTTTATAAGAGAGCCTATCTAGGAATATATCGGCACGTCACTGATTGTCTTACAAAACATGATCAACAAACTTGGGGCTTTACTAGTCAGTATGATGGTTATGCAACAGTTTCACATTACATCGAGAAAAATTACTCCTATGGCCAGTACTTAAAGGAAGAAGAAGAAATACGGCAAGATGCATCGATCGCAGACATGAACGATTATGATCGACGACATCGTTTATGCTCTTACTTAGGCTTGGCAGCCAAACATGGCTTCGAAATTTGGGCTAAAAAGCTATGCCAACAAGCAGTTAAAGCAAGTGGTATTCACTCTACTCATTCAGTAGCAACTCAAAATTGTGAATATTACTTTATCTGTCCACTCTTTCTAGCTATACTTGAAAATAATGATTCGATGATTAAGGAACTCATCGAATTAGGAATTCGTTATCATTCCCCAAATCCACGGTATATAAAACAATCAGACGATGGCACTTTAGGAGAATATTCTTGTAGACTATTACACGATTCAGGAGGGCAAATCATTACTACTCATATTATTTGCAAAGTAGTAACATGCTTACGTCATGATCCTCACTTATTAAAAGTATTTTTGAATTCTTTGGCTTTACCTCCTATTCACCAAGCAGCAATCTATAAAAATATTGATGAATTTAAAAGATATGTCGAAAGTGGTGGACATATCAATCTCAATATCTCAGATAATTACTACATGACACCTTTAATGTATTGTATATTACTAAGCCGAGAAGATATTATCGACTATATCTACAGCTTTAAGTCAAGTATCATCGTTGGTCATCGTTTGGCAGATCCCATCAGAAATGTATTAAATAGTGTTGAATATAAGGCCGTAAAAGTTATAAGAGAACAGGATCGTGAATGTTATCATTTTATTGTTTCTGAAATATTTAAGGATGAAGAAATATTTACCATCAATAGCCAAAATGATGCATTACCATTGATTTTAGCTGATTTAATTGATAAAGATGTGTTTCATGCCGCTTGTCGGGGTGCAATCTGCTCTCGTAATAGTCGTGCAATTTATTTATTAACATCGGATTTACCTATATTGGTGCAATTCCATATGAGTTCTATCGCCTGTAGCCAACATTTATTGACACAAATTACATGTACAAGAAATGAAGTTATTGCCAGTCATGGTATAGAGTTGCTTCATAAAGCAATAAGATATGGAAAAGATAGCTGTATTCGGCAATTGATTCAAGAAGGTGTTGAGTTATCTGTGATCGGTGATAATTTGTGGTATGCACTGGAGAATATTTTATCTGCGTTTATAGCCTTACCAAGGCCTTCGATATTTGCAAGTAATATCGAATATAGGGAGTTCCATCAATTTCAAGTCCAGTTGTGTAACCAAGATTTTGATCCTAATGCTATCGCTGAAACACTACTGCCTTATAAATTGGCGAAAGCAATTGCAGATCTGCCCAAGTTTCTGACCCCAAATATTACTGTCGGTAACTTTATAACGGAAATAATGCTACACACAATGTATAGTGACTGGAAACGTCCAATTTTTAATGATCATAAACTACAAAATAGACTGACCGAAATTAGCTGTGCACTGTTAGAGAAGCTTCTGGCTCTTAATAAAAACCATAATGAAATCAACGCACGTACTAGAATGTCTAGTTTCAAGCAAGGAACTTTACTACATGCTGCAGCTCGACTTGGAAATCCGGCTTGGGTACAATTGTTATTGCAAGCAGGTGCAGACAGACAAATAGAGGACCTTGCGTTAAGGAAGCCAGTCTACTACACTAAAAAATTTAGTCGAGGGCGGCAGCTATTGAAAACAGAAGGGCAAATTAAAAATCTCTTAGCGGATATACCAGTTTATCACGTTGTCAAATGGACGTGGGAGTGTGCATCCTTGTTAGAAAATTATCAATCATGTTCACTACCATCAAAGTAGAAACTATTAAATAAATGATTTTTGTAGAAGCAGTCATTAAGCAAACGGTATTTATAACTTGATCGGTTATCCATCCTGAATTAATAGAGCTTTGCTAGATTGACTGGAAGATAATCAAGCAATTTAAAATTTTACTACGAAGATTATTTAGGAAAACGCGGATCTTAAATTAAACTGTGTAAGCAATCATAAACTAATGATTTTCAAAGCTTTGAAGAAAATTATCCTCTTTACTTTCGTTGCTTCTATACAATTAAGAAAAATCCCTAATGCAGCCATTCCCTGAAGGAACAAATAAAGTAAAGATCTACCTAAATGATACCTTATTACAATCTATAAATCGATTTAAGGTACGGTATTTTACATTCTACAGCTAACTATGGCTTTGAAATTTGGGCCGATGATCTACTCCAACAAAAGCTGAATCAATTATAGAAATCTTTAGTATTGGCATTCCTATAACTAAACATAGTACCATTAACGAAGAAGTCTCCTTAATTAATCTAATCGTCGATTGCCTTTTGCACTAATTGAAAATGATGTTGCAATAAAAATCTAATCGAAATGGGAATTCCTTAATAATTTAAAAAACTACGATATACGAATATAGCTCTACGATTACTTATCGTATTGGTCTTACAACTTACTCTCTATATTCTATTATAAAAGATATTATCAGCAAAATAATAACATATGCAATAATTCGTGATCAGCATTTATTGTAGACATATATAAAATTCAAGAGATTATCTGTAATCTATTAAGTTGCAACAAATAAAGACATTGATTTATTCACTAGATTCATAATACGATATAGATATACCCACGTTAATACCAATATGTTACTGTAGTAAATATTTTACCAAATAGCATAATACTAAATTGAGATGAAATATCTGTTACATCTACAATTTGAGCGTTAACGTTTTTCTGATCATCATTATCTGGTTCCATCAGGGCTTTAGTAAGCGGTATGAAGTATAGCTTGCTAAAAATGTCACTAGTACGTGATTACGAATGCACTGAAGTCGTATATATGATATATTTGTCTATGAAAATTCTTTTTACTGCTATTGACAGTATGTATTACTATTTTCACTTAGATTAAAATGATTATCAATGTTCTTCATAGCTATTCTAATAGCTGCAAGACGATACAGTGTTTGTTAGAGATTTGGAACCAGATTTGAAAATCTAGCTAAAGTTCCATATAATACTTTGTACTACAAACAGGTCAAAATAAGTAAATTAAGGACCATGTATCTGAAAAATCAGGCTAGTAATTGAATCATTTGAATGTAGACATAATGTATATTACCTTTGCTACCGATACTGGAAGTATGCAATGTCTTGGATATTTATTTATTGTTGTTATTCATATGTTTACCCTATAATGATCGAATCTGCTGTTTAAGGTATACTTATCTCAAAGATAGCTTAATTAAATGAATATTTAATTAGTTTACTTAACTATATTATTTTCGACTTATATTTGGTGGCTGTGCTGTGACTATGCAAGTGACTTTGCCTATTTGATTTATGTGTTAATATGATTTAAATGTTAATATGGAAAGCTATTCAATATTGATGTTAAATACCGATATTAATCTATATTTGGGTAAGAAAATGTTTAAATAAGTTATATTGACATATTCTATATCTAAATTTATACTCCAAATTAGAATAAAATATATCGAATCGTAATCGATATAGCATTATCCTATACTTGAGAGTTAAACATTAGATTAACATGTGCGTAATAATATTCAGAGTCACAATTATCGTTCACAGTCTAGACGGATATAAACGTTCGGTCTAGTCAAACTGAACATAGTTTAGCTATAAAGCATTAATTGTGGAGTTTTATAAAGTTTCGGCAATCTATTTCGTCATGCTGTTCAGTAAGCTAGCTTTGATTGTTTTTGTCTCTTGGCCGAGCAGAGAGTGTCCGGATGGGTTCATTTTAAATTGGGCTCTGGTGGCAAGAGTAACATTTCCGTTTCGTCTAATCATTCTTTCTACGATATAATTATTCATTATTGTTTTCGACCAGATTTATAGAAATATGAAGAATAGGTTTACTAACAAAATGATCTATCCTGATTTGCCACTAAAGCTGTACTAATAGCAGTAAAACTCAGCAGTTATAAATATTGAACAATTGGTAAAGGGTCTCGTTTGATCGACTAAGGAAAAATCTATTTTATCCAAATTATTACGAGACAAGTTACTTCGGATAATTAATATCTACAAGTATGTCGAATCAGCTAATAGCGGATAGTATTAATCGTTTTGAAGATCATGCTGTATCTGATCCTTCTTTTGCTATTACTCCAAACTATTTTCATCTATGCTGTATTTAATCCTACAAATATACTCTCTCCCTGCGTTCAATTAAAGATATCTATACCACTGTCTTCTTATTTTATTGTAGTTGTTCCAATTAATTAATATATCAGCTGATGCTACTCAATTATTGAAGCTTTAGTTCAACATAATATGAATGCTGATCTGTTAGAACTGTTTCTCTATCTAGCTATCTTGTACATTACTTGCTCTTTAATAAGCAATTTGATGACAGTTTTTAATCCACTTTAATCTGTCAAAATATTAATTAATAAAGTGTACGAAATAGAATAACAGCTGAGCTTGTCGTTTGGGTGGACAGACATTTAGCCTAATATCGCCTATAAATTGCATCCGAATCACTTTATTATGAAAGTACTTTAATGTGTCGACAGCCGATTCTGAATTGACTGATTTTTTTCTAAATTAAGTAATATTACATTGTATTCCATTGCCTGTTGTTAAACTCTATTTGGCAATTATTAGAATTGCCTAGAGTAAATCGTAAGGATCGTAATAAATTGTCTAATGATCTAAAAAGATAAACTCGCGGCTATATCTGGCCAGGGATAGGTGATACAACCAGTTTCATACGATATAGCATATTCTTACAATTATAATTTAATTTAATTTATTTATTTATATTAAGCTACAATTATACAGGGCATAGATTTAATAGCAACTAGGTTGTTTAGCACTACTACGGTGCAATCTAATGTATTGCATCATTATTAAATGGTGCATTAATAATATTAATGAAATAAATAACAACCACTATATACCATAATAATTCTGTTGAATTAGTATATTATTCTGTAAAGCATTGTACTTAGGTCCTGGATAGCACCTTGAGTACATGTAAGTAGATAAAAATTTTAGTTCATTCGGGAATTGATTAAGTTGAGGAACGGCACAGTTCCCATTCCGATATTGGACTTCTTTAATAGAGTTTTTAAATTGTAAGAAGGTTGTGGTTTTCTTTTTGTATTCTGTGTAAGAATCTAACTGAGTCAGGTAAGTCGTTAATTCCATTACTTTATTATAAGATCAATTTGAAGTTTAGATCCTGGATATATCATAACTGTTATATGTTTAGGAAACAGTCGGTAGATGGCATAGGGGTGTGGTGTCCCCGCCTGATGATTCGACTTTGGATGATTGATCAATGTCCGCAAGTAATCTTCGTTTTTTTCTTCTTGGACCTGTTGCATATGATAAAATTTATGTATATCAATTTAGTGTCACAAATATAAAGTGATTATACCTTTCTTAGAATGATAATACATATGAATCATTCAATGACATTCTAAGTCAGGAGATAGCCTTAAAAATTAAAAACTCATTTCATACCGTGCCTATTCGAAATAGTATTTCGCTATCAGCCTCAAAATTAAAAGACACAACGGCAATAAATGCTTACAACGCTAGCTTTACAGTAATATCTCTTCACTCAACTGCAAAAAGATATTAGCAAAGTAACACATGCATCTATTGTGATCTTTACTTAAAAATACAGACATTTATAAATTACTGTAGTTGATCTTTAATCTATCAAGCTGTAGCCCGTAACGATATTGACTAATTTACCAGACTTGCAGTGTGTAGATATTCAATGCCGTGGATAGTTATGATATGATGCCTATAATATTTGGCATTACGATAAATTATTCACTACATCTATATTAAATATTAGCATTTGCTGTTCAACGTTTAGTTTAATCCTTGAGAATTTCATCTAATAAAAGTCAATAGAATGTCGCTGCATTTTAAAATTTTTACCAGAACATGATTATGAATGTTGCAAAGTTGTAAACATGGAGCATTTACTGATGCAATTTTTATGCTGCTAATAGGTATGATAACAGCTAACATCCGTTTTAGCTGAGTGAATCAAGGTATTCTTTATATATTGTGTTTATTGGGCTGTAATCTTTTCTCGAAAGAGTCACATAACTTACTTATTAAATTCAGACTTATCTATAGTACGAATTAGAAACTCTCACTATCGCCCAAGAAAGAAAATATCAGATTATAGCAATTTGAAAACAGACAATTTAGAATCAAAGTATATTTGTGTAAAAGTCTAAATTTTTAACTTTAGAACAGACAACATCGGATCAAAGCACTACAACTATAAAATCTCATATAGAAACTTAAGGAAAAACTGCAAATTTGAGATAAGCGTACGTGAATATTTTAATAGAAAGAATATCTGCAAAATTCATTGGCACTAGAAAGTTTTATTTTTTTACCTCAAACCCTTTATGCTGTACAGTATATACTATATAGAATAGAAAAGTCAAGGAATATATCCTTACAGCCAGTGTACAGGTAATTAATGTGCATATTATTTATATTCGTACATAAAAATATGATAATTAAATAATGCGGCCTATCCATATGGATCAAGATGTTATGTAGCTCTATTAAGATGTATTTTAATATGTAATACTATCTAAGAATAACATAGGTATCAAACTAACGAGGCTCCTCTCCTCGATAGAAAGCCATCACAGAGCTTTCTCAGGCTTAATGCAAAATAGAACCTATTATGTTTTAAAGTTCTGGCAATAGTGTTCTACATAAAATGGTAGTATACAGGCTTTACTCTGTTTCGTATGATCAACCTTTATCAAACTTTTGGCGCTAAACTTATTTGCAATCCTAATAAATCTTCAATTTATAAATACATATTAATTAATAGAGTAACTTCTTTGTAATTGAACTAAAATGGCAGATGAACATACCCTATCTTACTTTTCAATATTTACCTTACCCAACGAATTGATCGTTTACTTATTTCGCTTTCTTCATGGAGTCGATTTAGCCAGATTATGCATGGTTTGTCGTTGGTTAAATCATTTTATAGCTCATGACGAAGTTACATGGAAGCAGACAATCCATGCTGAATTAACGACTAGTCCACTTATGTTAATCCATGAAACCCATAAAGACTTTTACAAACGAGCATATTTAGGATTATACCGATATGTAACTGCTTTGGTAATACCGCCATTAGTCAAAGAATTCAACAACAGAGCTAAAAATGCCGATCATCATGTAAGAAACTCATATTTTATTGAAAAAAATTACTCGTATGGTCATTATCTAAATGAATATGCACTACTGCACAATACCTCGATAATGGATGATCCTGATCGATCACTTCGTTTGTACTGTTATTTATGTGCTGCATCTAAACATGGCTACGAAGTTTGGGCTACCAAATTGTGCCAGCAAGGAGCTAAATTAACAGAAAGCAATATCAGTATCAAAGATTGGGTAATATACGATTGGTCATTTTGCCCATTAGGCTTCGCTACGTATGAAAATAATGTTGAAATGGTTAAAACACTCATTAAATTAGGAATTCGTTATCAATCACCAGATCCACAATATGTATTACAAATTGATAATAATCTTAGTATTGATTCACCAGTCCAGATAGCTGCTTTAGTTGCTTTGCGAGGTATTATTTGCAAAGTATTGGTAAGCATACGTGATGAAGCTTACCTGTTAAAGGTGTTTTTAAAGTCTTTAAGTTTACCTTCTTACTATCAAGCTGTTTTTCAAGGTGATCTCCATGAATTGAATAGACTAACAAGGGATAGTCAGGTCGATCTTGATACATTCGATGATTATTATATGACAGCTTTATCATTTTCCATATTAATAGGTCGCGAAGATGTTGCTCGCTACATTTACAAATTGAAAAAGAACGTTTTAATTGGTAATTGTATAGCTGATTTTGTCGGAGTTGCATTAGCAGATATTGAATTCAAAGTGTTGGAAATTATACGAGAACACGATTTCGATTGTTATAAAGCTGTTGTATTTAATATATTTGCAGATGAGAAATATTTTACTGCTAGTAGTCACAAAGATGTATTGCAAATCATTTTATCAGATTTAAATGATGAGAACATATTTTACGAAGCCTGTCAGAGTGCAATCACTTCTCAAAATAGTCGCATAGCCTTACTATTATTATCAGACTTGCCAAAATTATTACAATTACGTATGAATTCAGTCAATGATGAGCAAGAATTATTACGACAAATTGTCTCCACAAGAAAGAATGTGATTGCTAATTATGGGAAAGAGTTAATATTACATGCAGCAGCATTCAGGCAAGGTCATTGCATTCGAGTATTAATTACCAATGGCGCTCCATTATTGGAGGTTATAGATGAGGTAACAGAATATTCATGTCAATATTTGGGTTCTTTCATCGAAATACCAAACTACTTTGTTATTGCAAGTAATAGCAAGTACAAACTACTACATCAGTTTCTATGGCAATTAAGTAATGCAAATTTTGACGTTAATGCAATAATTGAAACGTTACAATTTTATACTTTTGCAAAAGAAATTGCAGATCTACCTATTTGTCAGACCACAAAACAAGCTCTTAATAAAATTTTACCCCAAATAATATTGCGCATTATGCATTGCGATTGGAGAAAAGCCATCTTGATGGATAGCCAATTACAGACACGACTCGATAAAATCAGCTATACACTGCTTGAAAATTTGATGTTTCTTAGTCAAAATTATGATGTAAATGCTCGTCATAGATGCAATATTCATCCTGGAGACACAGCATTATTCATTGCAGCTAGATCTGGAAATGTAGCTTGGATACAACTTTTTCTTCAAGCAGGTGCTGATAGGCAAATTAAGAATTATTGCCAGGAAAAACTAATTCATTGCATTGGAAAACCATCTAAAGAGTGTATGCATTTGATAAAAAATTACAATTCATGTCCATTACCATCAAAGCCGTATTAATTATCCTCTGCTATATAAAAGTCTCTAATTTACGATGTTACATTTACGGCCAATATTGAAATAATGTATTTTACTAATGTTATAGATTGAAACTTACAGAGATTAAAAATAACGAACGTGTAACTGAATTTGATCTCTTTAATTTCTCGACTGTAATAACTTGGACTCTAAATTTTGATAATTTCTTATTGTCAACGGGAAACCGCTAGTACTGACTCTGCATTACTATTAAATATTATCTTCAGTCATAAAATCTCAATTTTATATAAATGTAAGCAAATCTATTAATTATTATCTAAGTGAACCTTAATTCATGTTACCAAGATAATATAAAGAATAAGATATCGATATTAACATTGATGAAGATGCAGATAAAATGGTTAATATTTAATTCCAAGTTGCATCGACTAACCAAAAATAGCATATGCTACAATTGTAAATTAAAATTCTGTAGTAACTGATTATTTATAATAATTATTTCATTTACCTTGAAAAGTATATTGTTTACTATTATAGAATATATGAGTGCGGAATTAATAATCTTAGGTATCATGTTTCTATCTCAGGTTGAGCAATTGGAATCGCTATAATGATCATCATATCACCATCGATCTTGTACTAAATACATAATCAAGGCCCAATTATTTTTGTTTATGTCGGTTAAAATTGCTGTTTACCACCAGGCATATTGAATGTACGTATCGTTAGGTATAGAAACTTATCTCTGATCTTCAAATGGCTTAATTAATATCCTAATCGCAATTTAATTTAGGTTCAAAGCCGATTCACTTGCAAAATTAGCAATAATTCATTTGTAATTTCTTCGCAAAGACTGTAATAGATTCCCTTGTCTTTGAAACAAAAACTGCAGCTTAAAATTATGCCTATAATAAGTACTCGTTATAAGCGTACTTCACGTTGGAAGGTACGTCAGAATAGTGCTCTTTTAATAGGATAATAAAAGTTGACATCAGTAAATTCATAACATTAAGCGGCAAGCTGAGAATAGTGATTTGGTATAACTCAATGCATGTACATGATCTACTACAGCAAGGTCTAGACGAAATCAATTACCCACTAAGCGTTTGAAACAAAGTGCCTTAACGTGAGTAATCTATCGTCTAAGACTCGAATCTAAGTTTGGTTGATTAAAGAGTGCTTAGAGTTAGTTGCTTAGATAGTTAAGTCTACTTTAGAGGAAAGAATCCCGTTTAATTCTTGTGTTACAATCTCGGTTGTGACAATAACTAATAACGTCATGCCTTATAGTAATATAAGTTTGATACAGCAGCCTTTATTAAAGGAACCATTTATTTAAAGCAAATCATCTGTGATATAATGTAGACAATTATCATTATACAAGATTTTAATTCCATCACAATAAATATCAAACACATTAGTAATTTATATATTCATTATAATCTTCATAACTTAATGCTAGGTTCCGTAGGAAATTACGCCTATTAATAGACTGAGATAAACTAGATACAGCTAAGGATGTTAAAATTAAGCATAAATAATACAGGATAAAACTATTGGATGGCTTGACGTTGAATGAAACTAATAGTCTAGGTTTAGAAACATGCCGTCAGCGAAGATGGTATGATGAGATTCTAGTAACCAAGGAATAATTGGCTCGGAATAAAGGCAACTAGCGCAATCGGCGATTAGCTGAGTAATAAGATCGCATTTTAATAGGGTTTCAACGGCATTAACTAATTTATTATTTACTTAGTAGAAAGTAACGGCAGTTCATTTTTATTAGATACTAATAGTAACAGTAGTATTCCGCTCTATCTAATTCTCTTGTATGAGATACATATTCATCATTTTTTAGAATCAGATAGTGAATCTATAGTAGAATGTTATAAAAAGACGATATGAGATTAAGGTAAGGGAATTGCCTAAGGCTATATTTGTCACACAGAAGAAGGTAACATAGGCTAGAATATAGACGATAGTTTACGTTCTTAATGTTATCTGTATTAGTGTAATAGTAACTAAGATTTATGATAGTAGAACTCTCAACTACTAAGTAAAAGACTCTCCCTTTCTTCTAATCTTTCTATGTAATTCAAGATGTGTGACCTTTCGTAAGGATATTACCTTTACTCATCCCTTAAAAGATCGAGGCAGAGTATTTATAAGTACCGTTTAATATCTTCAATTATACAGTAGTTCAAATTTGTATAACACTGTATACAAATCCTATAATATTTTAAGCTTAGTACTTCTTTCAGTGGTAACAAATCTTTCAAATCGACTTTGCATGCAAACTTTATATATGAGTCATAGAATTCACTTGTTATTTACTAAAATCCCTAAGTATTCTTACATTCCTTCCAAATAATGGCGACGCAAAGATGATAAATAGGAGCAAAGCTCCCGCAATTCCATTCAGGCATATAATTGGGACTAATGGATTATTGTATCCTTAGGGAATTGTTGCGTAAGTAGGAGTAGAACTCTTGTAGTTCCATTTAAGCGTTCAAATGGAAATAACAAACTATTGAATCCTTAGTGAATGGCTGCCTAAATAGTAGCACAGCTCTTATAGTTCCATTAAGGCATTTAATTAGGGGTCACAAATTATTAAATCCTTAGAGAATTGTTGCGCAGTATTTACTGGCGTATTATATATTCTGAGATATTATACTGCAGAGTAGACCTCCTCGAATAAATCTTAAAATTTGAACATATCGCTACGTTTGAAAAGCTCTTATCCTTGCAAAATAAATTTATAGCAGCAAAAGTAATATTCTGTTCTATCTAATTCTCTTGTATGAGATACATATTCATCATTTATTAGAATCAGATAGTGAATCTATAGTAGAATGTTATAAAAAGACGATATGAGATTAAGGTAAGGGAATTGCCTAAGGCTATATTTGTCACACAGAAGAAGGTAACATAGGCTAGAATATAGACGATAGTTTACGTTCTTAATGTTGTCTGTATTAGTGTAATAGTAACTAAGATTTATGATAGTAGAACTCTAAAATACAAAGTAAAAGACTCCCTTTCTTCTAATCTTTCTATGTAATTCAAGATGTGTGACCTTTCGTAAGGATATTACCTTTACTCATCCCTTAAAAGATCGAAGCAGAGTATTTATAAGTACCGTTTAATATCTTCAGTTATACAGAAGTTCAAATCTCAATAACACTGTATACAAATCCTATAATATTTTAAGCTTAGTACTTCTTTCAGTGGTAACAAATCTTTCAAATCGACCTTGCATATGGAGTTCTAACATGAATTGTAGTGTTCATTTTGTTATTTACTGAAATCCCTAAGGGTCTTTACATCCCTTCCAAATAATGACAACACAAAGATGATAAATAGGAGCAAAGCTCCCGCAGTTTCCTTGAAGCATATTATTGAGAATAACAAATTATTAAATCTTTAGGGAATTGTCGCGCAGTTTTCGCTGACGTATTATATATTCTAAGATGCTATATAAGAGAATAGACCTCCACGAATATATCTTAAAATTCGAACATATCGTAACGTTTGAAGTGTCCTTATCCTTGCAAAAAAAAATTCGAAGGTAAAATAAAAACTATTTACGGCTACATTAAATTTTTATGTATAACAGCGTTATGTAATGCGATTATGACTTAGTAGATTATTTATAACTTTACTAAAATGAATATCTATAAAATTATACAGTAATAAATGCCCCCAAACTATTCTATCCAGTCTAAAAAATTAAAATCCTCTTAGTTTATAGTCTCGAGATAGAATTTGAGAAGACTTTCCTAGATTTTTGGAATAGTAGAGTATTAATAGCAACAAGAATCTTGTGCAAGCTATCCTGTCTCAAAGTGAACTGAAGTCCAAGCTCCTATCTTTAGTTCTTAAATATATTTGTTGCAATCTATTACAGCCACAAAGTGGGCTATATTCTGGCCTAAGTCGTAAAATGAAACGCTTCTCCTCAAATAGTTAATCAATCTTGTTACTGTAATAAGACCACCGAAGTAATACCACCCCAAATTAGCAGAAAGTGAAGCATATAAACTACTTCAATTAATTGAAAATTAGGCGTGGTGTTAAATCTGTTTTTACAAGCAAGGTGTCATTACGTTGGAGTTCTTTAATTTACTACCTGTTCAGTAATTCTATCTCTAGGCGTTCCTTAACTCACTAGTCTGAAGAGTACTTGAACGCTTACTCTGTCGTGAATTCTGTAAGAAACGGCATTATCGAAAAGTAACGTGCTTTTAATTTACAGTAGCGCCAAGCTTTAGTGTCCAATAAAACATACAGGAATTTTACTCAATAAATTGAGCTCTTTATTCGATTTTACCAAGCTTTCCTGATGCCAATAAAGTAAACGTGAATTATTAATACAAGACGGCTTATCAAAATTTTTAATATTGCTCGCTAACGAAAAGTAACTTAGTCACTACTCATTCTATCCGACGTGAAAAAATTTATCATACGGTATTTGGCCACTTTTTTCAATGATGTAATTCTATAGTTATATTAACGAGGTCTAGTATGGCTTGTACATAAATTAAAAACGCCCCAAAATCATAATAAACTATCTTGCACTTCCCTTAAGTAACTAAAAAAATTTTAGACAATATATCATGTTAATGGACTTCTGAATTTATTGACAGTATTGACTATTCGGTAAAGACAGTTACATGTTTATAATTCTATTCATCGAAGGAATAAATTACAAATTAAGGATTGTATTTATAAATGAATATCATGTGATTTCTGAGTACAGAATGAGTTGACTATAATCATCTCAAAAGGTGAATGTCAATCTGCATTGTTATCGTAAACTAATTAAATCTATCATTGTAGTTGATGAATAAATTATCTGTTGCCTTCTTGTTCTTCATGAATAAGATGAATGTATGTTATTATCTTTGAAAATTAATGGTATATGCTAATAAAAAATTTTAGTTTTATAGCATCGTAAGCTACTTTAATTATTGAAACAAGTTACGATAATGTTTTTAGTGATTCGATAAAATGTCGATATTTGAAAATTAAAAATCATTTTTAAATCTAAGGCATCCATTTAGTTACATAATAACCATGAATTAAAATGATATTACTGAAAAAAAATGTTCAAAATTACTGTCTTTAAATTAACTGAAAATCTTAAAATTTTATCTTTTTGTGACGATCCAGCCATGAAAGCATACATCTCTTTGATTGCCCTTTTGTTCCTCGCTGTCATTGTGGCAGCACGCAACATTCATGAAATTTCAGATGAAGATATTGAAGAAGCAATGAAGGTATTAGAGTTTGCTGAAAATGAAAAGAATGCCGCTGATGAGGAGAATGATGAAAACGAGGCTGATTCCGATCTACCCGACGTAAGTGTCCATACTTATAGTGAAAACTTCGAGTTACTTTGCAATAAGCGATTAATCTACCCCTTGGACGTGTTATGTTGTATCACTCCTTGTAGCTGTAAACTTTAACAGTAAAAGTCAAATTTCATAACATTCCTAACAGTACTTAAATTACAGCAATCGATGCTTGTGTACACCTGCGTACTGACAATAGCCTGTTTATAGCACCCTATGTCCATTAACTGTGCGTACACATTCGAAATTCAGCATGACTACTAATTTAGAAATTATATTAATCAGCTGACTTTAATTATATTATCTACAAATATATGCCGAGTGATACTAGTATAATTTTCAGTAAGTTAATTATATATAACCTATACATAACTTGCTGAAAATAATAACAATTGCGTTTATATATGTCAATCGCTTATATAACTCCAAATACGAACTGGCAAAATACTTTACAGTCATTTCAAAATAACACAAAATCTATATGTACTCGTACTCTAACTACCGTATGTTCGTATATTAAGTGTATTTATTATTATTATCATCGTGTACTTGTGCCATACTTGTATGTTTATATATATTACTAACTGTAAATAATTTTCTTAAACTCACATATATATCAATGGATATAAACGCTTCCGACAAATCTAAATTGGACTAGATCGTAAGTCTATATTAACGTATTATTTTAGATTACATTTGTACAATATTAGACTGAATGGCAAATAACTGATAAATTATTTGCCAATGTCTGTATATTTCTACATAGCATACTGAAAATAATAAGTACGTTAACAAATTTCGATTGCCTATATAACTTCAAATGTAGTCTTACAAAATAGTTTACAGTCATATGAAGATAACACATAATCTGCATATACTCGTACTCTAACTACTATATTTATATTCCGTGTATTTATTATCATCGTCGTTGTATACTTGTATTGTACTTGCATGTTTAGATATTACTAAATAATTTTCTTAAACTCACATATCTATACAGTCGATTTGGAAACTGTTGGAAAACTACAATCTAACTAGCAGGTAAGTTTTGTTATTAAAGACTATTTAGATTACATTTTTACAGTATTTGGCTGAATAAGAGATAAGTATAATCAATAGCTTGCTTACCAAAGTCTGTACTACTGTATTTATATTACGTGTGTTTCCAATTACCATCGTTGCGCATTTGTGCCGTGCTTGTGCGTTTGTGTGTCACTAAATAATTTTCTTAAATTCATATATCTATGCAATCGATATGAACTCTTTGACAAATCCAAATCGAATTAACTAGAGGGTAAGTTTATATGACCGCTTCTTTAGATTATATTTGTAAAGCATTTGACTAAATTACAAAAAATTGATAACTTGCTAGCTAACGTATTTATATTTCTGTATAACTTACTAGAAATAATAAGAGCTACCTATACATATGTCAATCGCTTATATAGCTCCATATGCAAACTTACAAATTATTTTACAGTCATTTTAAAGATAATACAGAATGTGTATATATATTCATTCTCTAACTACTGCATATATATTTCGTGCATTTATCATTATCGTCGATGTGTCCTTGTACCTCACTTTTACGTTTACTTAGTACTAACTATAAGTAACTTTCTTAAACCCACATATCTATACAATCAATACGGACTCTTTGATAAATCTAAATTGAAACAATTAGAAAGTAAGTCTACGTATATATTAACGTATTATTTAGATTACATTTGTACAATATTTGACTGAATTACAAATAATTGATTGATAGATTATCATCATCGTTGTGCATTTGTATCGTACTTGTGCGTTCATGTATTATTAATTATCTATAATTTTCTTAAATTCACACATCTATGTAACTGATATGGACTCTTTTGGTAAATCTAAATCGAACTCAATAGACCGTAAGTTTACATTAGGATTTTGTTTAGATTATGTTTGTACAGTATTGTATCGAATTACAAATAACCGATGGCTTTCTTGTCAATGTTTATGTTTCTATATAACTTACTGAAAATAATAACTCCGTTTATCACTTCAATCGGTAGCGTAACTGAGCATAAGAAGTAGTATATGGTTATTTTATACGTAATCCAGAATCTATATATACTCGTACTCGAACTACTATATTTTGTATTATGTGTATTTATTGTCATCATCGTTATATACTTGTGCGTTTATATATCACTAAGTGCAAGTAATTTTTAAACTTATGTATCTATGCAATCGATATGAACTCTTTGGCAAATCTAAACCGAAATATATAGCGCGTAAGTCTATATTACGTTCTATTTAGATTACATTTATGCAGTATGTGACTAAATTACAAATAATCGATAGCTTGTTTTTCAATGTCTGTATGTCTACACAAACCTACTGAAAATAATAACAACTATGTTAGTACATGTTACTCGGCTACATAACTGAGCATACTAAATAGTATGTGGTTATTTTATACATGATACAGAATCTGTATATATTTGTACTCTAACTACGGTATTTACGTTATGCGTATTTATTGTCATCATCGTTGTGTACTTATGTGTTTATGGATTACTAACTATAAAAATTTTCTTAAATTCATGTATCTATGCAATCGATGTGAACTCTTTGGTAAATCTAAATCGAAATATATAGCATGTAAGTCTACGTTATCGCTCTATTTAGATTATGTTTGTGCAGTGTTTGACTAAATTACAAATAATCGATAGTTTGCTTTTCAATGTCTGTATTTTACACAAACTTACTGAAAATAGTAATAGCTGCGGTAGTATATATCACTCGGTTACATAACTGAGTATACGAAATAATATGTGGTTACTTTATACATAATACAGAATCTGTATATACTCATACTCTAACTACTGCATATATTATCATTGTTGTGTGCCTATACCGCACTTGTGCATTTATGTATTACTAACTGTAACAATTTTCTTAAACTCATATATCTATGCAATCGATATGAACTGGCAAATCTAAATCAAAATATATAGCGTGTAAGTCTACATTAACGCTTTATTTAGATTAAGTTCGTGCAGTATTTGACTAAATTACAAACAGTCGATAGCTTGCTTGTCAATGCCTATATCTACACAGCTTACTAAAAATAATAACAACCGCGTTAGAACATGTAACTCGATTACATAACTGAGCTTACGAAATAGTATATGATTATTTTATACAAACTACATAATCTGAAAATGCTCTTACTCTAACTACTGTATTATCATCGTTGTGCGCTTTTATCGTACTTGTGAGTTTACGTATTACTAACTGTAAATAATTTTCTTAAACTCACATATATGTTAATGGATATGAATTTTTTTGACAAATCTAAATCGAACTCAATAGACCGTAAGTTTAAATTAACATATTATTTAGATTATGTTTGTAGAGTATTTGACTGAATAACAAATAATTGATAAATTATTTGCCAATATTTGTATATTTCTATATAAATTACTGAAAATATAACAACTGCGTTTATACATGTCAATCACTTATTTAACGCCTCATATAATCTTATATAATAGTTTACAGACATTTGAAGATCGTACTTATGCGTTTATGTATCACTAACTATATGTAATTTTCTTAAACTCACACATCTATGCAATCGATTGGACTTTTTTAACAAAATCTAAATTGAACTTAATAGAGCGTAAGTCTATATTAGCGTTATATTTAGATTGCATTTGTACAGTATTTGAGTGAATTACATATATATAGATCAGTAGGGCAAAGATTTGCTATGAACGTAGCGTTTACGCTCAATAAATAGGCATTTTATCCATCTAAGTCTAATCTAAACCTAAATACCAGCAAATTTAGTGTAGTTTTAGTTTAGTTAACATAGCATTTACGGCCTATAGAAGCATTAAGTTGTAACAATTATATCAGTATATAAAAGATAGTATCACATTGCGCTACAAATGTAAAGCATCCTAGCTAGACGCTATAACTTTGATAGCTGAAGAATGTTCCTATTTCGTTTTCACTATGGTAGTTTAATAGCCTCGCTGCTACTACACTAAGACAATACTAGGCTGCTATAATCATTAAAAAGGCTTTATATTGCTAACATTAATTATCATTGTTGCTTTATATAGGAAAAAACATCAAATCTAATGACTTCAAGCCAAAAGTAAAAACTGTAAAAGTGGTCGATAAGAGCAGATTGTAAAAGTATATGTTACAGTAAGCTATTAGTTGATAGTTATAGTGCTAAAATTTAACTTACATCTAGACATTAAACGATGAATTAGCGAATAATTGGATACTGAAAACGGTTTCTGATATCTTTCAAATTTTAAGCAAGCTTCTTTTTTCATATCGATTCACTTCAATTAATTTAGGAAACGATGGTATAAACTAACTACTCATATACTCGTATAACACGATTAGAGGGTAATTTTTCAATACTATCAAACCTACCTTGCATTTGTCATTAATTTAAAGCTGATCGTGCATTTTAGGCCTAAACATTAAGTGTTACGAATAAATTAAAATAAAACATTTCCAAGCGGTACTTATCAATACGTTGTCTTTCTTTATCAGCTAATTTCTGCTATTAGCTTAAAATTTTAAACCATGTGTCGACCTTGATGACACAGTAATTTTAATACTAGTGTCACTTAAGAGGAATACGTCTCAAAAATCATCCAAATTCAATTTTATTCTTTAAAATTCATGTTATCACTGTTACTAGCAGAAATTTGCTTATGATCGAAGTTTTATCGCACAAATTATACTTGGTACTTTGCTTTCTAATCAAATTTCACGTGACTGGTGTAGTACGGTATTTTTATATGTCAAATTTCGATTACTAGTAGCGTATATGACTAATGAACCAATTTATATTTTAAATGAAGTAGTCATAGCTTAAAAAAGATCATATTCAGTTAGTTTGACAAAGATATTTACTATGTAGATCGTACAGTAACTGCAAATTTACAAAACCATTCTATAGTAATACAAAAAACATCTAAATTGTATACAGTGGTACCTATCCGGCATTTCCTAAAGCCATTTACCTGATGTAACTTACAAAATTAAGGCAAAATTATACCATTGATTTTGTAATGCCCGTTTACAGTAATGCAATAAATAAAAATGGAACGTTAATTATTACTGTATGCCCAATACTGCATACGTACTTGCCTACTGCAAATACTTGATAGAAAAAGGATATAAAACAATAAAATTTTCATCATATGATGATGCATATCGTCCTAACGACAAGAACGCTTATGATGTTGCTTAAGTTTAATAGCCAAACATGCTTATAAAATTTGGACTAATAGACTATGCCTGAAAGGAGCTAGTGTTGGAGGCACCCACTTCTTAGTTGTTATGCCCGAACCATACTCTGTGCCTCGACTTCGCTTCGGTCCAAATCACTATAATTTCGTCTTTCCATTATGTTTTCCTGCATATGAAAATAATCATACCATGATTAAGAACCTTATTCAATTATAAATTCCCTATCAACGGTCAAATCCACATTATATATCGGTAGCCAAATTTTAGCTCTGATATCTTTAAAAGAGAAGACGAACCTTGGTCAAACCGAAATCCTATCATTTGTAAGGTGCTAACATACATCCGTTCTAATCTTCGCTTATTGCACGCATTTTTAGCTTTCTTGACTTTATATCAAATTCATCGGGCTGCGATCTCCAAAACTTTAGATGAATCCACTAGATTTGTTAAAGGCGGTAGAAATTTTTCGTGCCGATTTGGATTCTAAGGACGATTATGATATGACATCCTTAATTTATTGCATAATATTAGGTCGGGAAGATATTACTGTACTTGCTCGCTGTATGGATTAAGGAAAGGACTTCATGTGGTTGGTTTAGCTCATGTCTTAGCAACTGCATTAAGTAACACTACATTAAAGGTATTAAAAGTTATGCAAAAACAGGATTACTCATTCTATAAAGCTATTGTATCTGAAGTATTTAAAAGTGGAAGTACCTTTACCACTAAAAGCAAGAAAGACGTACTAAAATTGATTTCAACTGAATTAATTGAAGAAGACGTATTTCATGTAGCTTGTCTGGTTGCAATCTCGTTTCCAAACAGTCATACTATTGATCTGTTGATATCAGATTTTCCAATACTATTAAAACCATGCATAAATTTCGATCTACGGTATCCAACATTTCCTACCGGTAATTGCACTTGCTAGAAAGCAAGTCATTACTAATCATAACGCAGATCTAGTTTTAGATGCATGCAATCATATGGATATAATTATGATTGTACTCGACAATTGATTATAGAAAGTGTTTAATTATCTTCGAAAGGACACATCTTTTCTTAATAATATACGGTTTAGATGCCTTACTTTATTTAATACGGAATTTTTGAAAACTGGGATACTTATAAAGAGTTTCATCAACATCTATTACAATTAAGTAAAAGAGTTCGATGCTGATATTATTGTTAAAATGTCACAACCTTATAAACTTGCAAAAGCATGTTCAGATCTACCAATGTTGCTAGCCCCAATGTAACTATCGGCAAAGTTATCATTGCAATGATGACGATGATTATGGTTTCAGAACACGAAAACTTTTCCTTTACTAATTAGCTTTTACAGAAACGACATGATGAAATAATTTATGCACTGCTACAAAATCTAATAGACCTTCTTAGAGACGATAATACTATCAATAGTTGTCATGGGTTTGAACCATTTAGTCAAGAAATTCTATTACACGCTGTAGCTCGTTTGGCGAACCCATCTTGGGTAAAATTATTATTGCAAGCAGGTGCAGACCGGCAAATTGAAGATCTTGAGGGGAATAAAGCAATCCAATGTATCAATCTATCATTCTTTGCCGAAAGAAAAAAAGTAATGGCTCCAAGAATGCTCATATTTATTGACAAGTTATCAATCATGTCCGCTGCGATCAACGTCAACGATTGCAACCACTAAACAGTAACCCAGTAGTAGTGGATCTTAAGTAAATTATTATTACAACTAATGGGCCGGTTATCCGTTGCAAAACTAAACGGCATATTTTGATTGACTGAGATAAATAAGTTATCTGTATAAAATGATTTACGATGATATCGATAATAATCAATCTCATGAGTGCTATAGATATGCAGCAATCCACGAATAATTTTTCTAAGCTTAGAAATGATCATTCTTTTGTGTTGTTTCAATATTATGCGGAAAACTATGTATCATGCCTATGCACCTATATGAGCAAATAAAACAGAAATAGACCTCAATGTTACCAGATTGCAACTCTTAAATTGATTGAATGGATATTTCTATAGTCTGCACCAAACCATGGTAATTGAGATTCAACTAGCAAAAATGTCATCAGATCTAAATTATGCAAAATTTATAATACTTTCACTCTTACAACTTTAAAAAATATCTTTAGTTCCTGTCATATTTTAATATAGTACGCAATGCCACATTTAAAAATAATGTTGTATTACGTTGAAACTAATCTAAGGATTTACAGTCAACATCGAAATTTATCTGATATGAAGAATGCTTATTATGTACAACTTACAAGTTATGGCGTCATGCCTTTACTATTTTTAAATAAGACATTTTATCACATTATTCTATCGTTAAATCCGTCTACAAAGTTATAATCTACGATAGCACTACATTATATCGCCATACTATTATTAAATAAGCTGTAAAATCAGATTACGGTGATAGGCAAGAGTACATTATCTCCATGCTACCATTAAATCTATCTTTAAAGTTATAATCTGCGGTAATATTTTATAGACGTACTATTGTTGTTAAATAAATAAAGCAGCAAAATCAAAAATTATAATAGAAAAATGTACTTTATAGCCATGCTTCCGTTCAATTCGTCCAATGAAGTTATAATCGGTGGTAGTTCTTTATCGTCTTATTATTACATCATTAAAATGAAGCTGTGAAATCAGAAGTTGCGATAGACAAAATTACTTTATCGCCATGCTATCGTTCAAGAGTACTTCGTAATTAAAATCGACAGTAAGGATAACTAGGGCACTTTACGATTATGCTGTCCTCAAACAGGACTGCAAAATTAGAACGACAGAGTACTTTCTCGCCATGATATCAATAAAAAATGGCGAATTTAGAATCTACTATTGACAAAAGTACTTTATCATCATCCAGGATTAGCCAGGTTATTTACTCTATTTCGTTAAAATTCTTCCCAGGTGATAATAGTGTCTCAGTATTATTCAATCATACTAAAAAGATATTAACAGTTTTCTTCTTGATTTTGTGCTTACTGTAGTCATTAGTCTGAAAAAGTACACTTAAATCATAATGAAGACAAAAGCTAGTTAACAAATACCTGTCAAAGACTGTCACGAAACCTATAAAAAAAATTGCCTAAGGAATGAAATAAACCTCGATATTGTAAAATGAAATTGAAAACACAGCAACAAAAAATAATGCAGACATTTTTATCGTGATAAATAGTCTTCGTTAATATTGGGTACTTGTAACTTAGACAATTTTTTTTGAAAGAAACGATAGAATAATTTAGTTAGATATTCAAGATGAAATTTAATTGACCATGTTGGTAATATTTGTGTATTAAATTATGGGATAAAGTACATTAAATAATATCATCTTATTGCTTCTAATCAAATATCATATCTTGAGCAATTAAGGTCATGTCTAATGCAGGATGGCGATGTTATGATCATAATATCCCTTTGTTACTTTAGAATATCTTTCTTTCATCCTTCATTATCCATAGAAATTTTAAAATTTTATACTATTATAGTTAGAATATCGATTCTAACGAACGACTAGAGTTGGACTAGGGTATCCTTTAATTCATGATAGATATTTTTCATTCGTTTTGGATTTATTCCATGGTGCTCTTCCTTTGTTTTCAATGTAATTTAACCTTTAATTAATCAAGACTTTTATGTTTACCAAGATCAATTTAAAGATTTATACTTCTCCTAAATTTGAAAGCGATTGGACAAAAGTGGTTATAACTGGCTTAGACATAACTAAAACTGATCCATCTACACTGAAAAGGAAATTAAGTGGGAAATACTTTCGATCCATTCTATGATTGAAAGCTCATTATCAAGAATAATATGGAAAGCAATGATGCAGATGTTACCTTAGGATTAGCTAAACAAGTTGGAAAGATTTTCTTTTTAATACAATAACATTCAAAACCATCTGTTAAGGTGACAATAACCTATAAACTAAGAGACGTAGTAGTTTTAATTTTGCTAATTCAATAGATATTTAGATTCTTTAAAGAGAATAGATAGTTTTTTATCTTGCTGTCAATGCTGTATATAATGGTACCTTTTAGAAAGGTAAGAGAATCAGATTAAAACTACCTCATGATCTCTTTGGTATTTTGCTTCGTCGTGGCAACCTTTGAAGGGTAATTTCTCGTCATTCCTGACCTATTTGACTATTGCTAAAAGCTTCTTATGTTTTGTTTCTAAGGTGAAAGTGCATAATGTAATTAACTATAGGAATGAGAATTTACAAAACAGTGCAGTAAAGTATAAATGAATCGAATTCATTCTATTGCATGTTTCGCTTGGTTATAAGAAATTTGCGTGAGATATAACATGAATGACTAGATCGATAATTTGCAGTCTTTTAGTTTATTCCTCTATTGATTTAGTATTGTTAGGGTTACGCTTGAATGTATCTCAATTTTGGTGCATAAATTTCTTGAATAAATTCTAATACTGACCAAATTACGTTAATAAGCGTTGGTTATTGAATTATGATGTTAATTAGTAATTATTAGGGCAGATATACTGCACAAAAATGGATTACTTGGTTAATCATTGACACTATTTTGTACTGTTACACTAATAACTTGATCACGTATTTTTAAGCTTGAATTTTTTTCAACGAATGACTTGAACAAATTCAATAGTAATGTGATAAAATTATAAACTATCGAATATTTGAACTTGATACTGTACTGTGGAAAAATTTAACTATCATTAATAAATCGAATTCAATTTTTTTGCTGTAAATACTATACTGCATTACTATGCACCAAGGATATCACCTCAATATTACTGGACTAGAGAAACTATCAAAATTGCACAAAATAGTCTATTTTTGCAATTCCCAATAGTGAAGAATCTGGTCATTTACAAAATCAGCTTATTTATAATTAATTAATTTGCCATTATAATCAGAAGTTAATATTTGATGTGGGATAGATGCTGGTTGTAATATTTCATTAAGATGGCAAGATAGAATATTAGTTTTGATGAATATTAACAGGCAAAGAGTCTCAAATTAAGGCCTGATTAAAATTCGAAATCAAACCATATAAACAGAAGTTAATGTTAGATTTAGTATATATGGTGGTAATAACATTACATTACAATGGTAAGTTAAAGTTACAGCTATCGCCTCTAAAATTGTTCACTAACAACACATGGCTGTTTTAACGCCTAAATGCAACCCATGACACACTAGTCACTCATATCTAGCAACGCTATCTTACTTTTGATTATAAAGTATCGAAGCGATATTAAAATTAAAATAGATACATTACTGTTACGATGCGTAAGCTCGTCCTAATTATTGAGTAATATTAAATATTGTTTGTGTGGATTGACGTTTTATTAATTGTCATTTCTTCATATAATTTGTTTAATCTTTGATTAATATGATAATGCACTGAAGATTCCTTTTTAGTAAGTTAGTCGGTTGGATAGTCAACTATTTTATCAATTGATATTTAATTGTAAAGACTATAATCTTGGGTGCCAAGATTCCTTCAGTAATACATCATAGTAAATCTCTGACTATCTCGTCTACATCATCTGTGACGCTATAATTATACCATAGTATTCGGTCGTTGGAACTGAATTATTTGGTGATATAGCTAATCTCGCCTCTTTAAGTTAGTAAGTGGCGTTCTCCGCAAGGATTGGCGTGTGTAGACTACTTTGTCACTAGTGGTGTGTGACAATTACCTACCTTGCATTTATGAAGTAACAATTTCTATTGAGTACATGATTTTATTATATATAGACACATTGTTATACTATTTTACCGTAGGGCTTAAATCAAGATCAAAGTCTGTAATTGTCAATAAACATACAATAGAAATTGAATCAGTTTCATAATATCAAATGATCAATTAAAAAAATGGATATAGAAACTTTCCGCCCATGAGCAATTCACAGTAAAAATGTTTTTTATAGTCAAGAAATATATTGATATTCATATTTTACATTTACTTTCATTAAAGTTTATTTTAAGGTAGGAATTTTAGTAATAGTCGAAATACCCAGTATGATGGTAGTACCTTGAGCTTAGAAGTGAAGTTGAATTCTTAATTAGTACCGAAATTACTAACATGTGCTATAGAAAAATGCAATGTTCGCGTAGTTTTACATGATTAATTGTTCGTGCTCCAGCACTGGTTTCACTACAAACATATAGCAATCAGACTAGTACCAATTTTTTTGATATGATATATAAGCATTAATAATAGATATGTAACAGATACATTACTAACTCTCCACCCGTGAAATAATAATTTCTATTGAGTACATGATATTTTAATAGTATAGTTGAAGAATCTGCATATCTTGATACTTACAATAGTGCTTAAATAAGAATCAAGTTTGTAGTACTGAACCATTAGTTAGAATGCGGAAATGCGTTAATGTCCTATTGAAATATTTGAAATAATGACCTAACAATAATTATAAACAAGCAACAATAAATTGATATCTTAGCAACTAGAAAATTTCTATGTCTGGATGAACAAGATTACAAGATTTGCTAAAGCTAAATAAATATCCATGATATCATAATACTTTACAAAAGTACGTCGTCGTATAATAGAACGAATGTATGTATTTTATATAGACGTTTTGTTCACCTAGCTAAGTTTTCAGTATGAATTAGTTCTACAGTTAATGATATATTGATTATATTAATAACTTTCCATAATCGGAGCGTAATTTACAATAACAAGTCTAATTATTTCAGATAAATAAGTGTTTAAGTCATAATTTATCAGTCCTAAAACTACCGCACCAGAATAGATAAGATTTTGCGAATTTTATTGATACTAAATCTATGTTTGGAATACCTAATCGTTGTTATTTTCAGAGCTCAGAAAGTGTGCTAGACTGGCTAGTCATTAATACATATTGATCATCATGTAATATTACAAAGCGATCGCAGGACATATTAACAATTGATTGACATTTTATTAGCAGGAAAATTGTTATGCATGAGCGATCGAGTGCAAAGATTATAATTGTAAATTAATTTTTGTCATTTTTCAATACTCTAAAGATCTGATTTTGATATAATAAAATATCAAGATGATGAATTGACAGATAGAAAATTTATGCCGAAACTAATAAATTTATGTAACTTTACTGGCATTCGTTCGATCTACGCTGGGAATAAATCAAAGAAGTAACTTTATAGAGTCTTTATTAGTTGCAAGTCAACTTGATTAGTAAATAACTATCGTATCCATGATAATGTGAAAATACTGAATGAGTATAAAAGATAGTAGCAATATCTTGACATTTCTGTCAGGTAGACAACTGTTATGCTTGAACTATCGAATATAAAGGTTTACAGCTGTAAATAGATTCTTACAATCTTATAATACTTGATAATATCTGACTTTAGAAGAACAGCGTAAATAGAGGATAAATTGACAGGCAGTAAACTTTCAAGTTTGAAGTCATCAATTTACGTTTGTTGTTTGATGTCCATAATTAAAAACAGAAATAACTTATGTGGAAGGTTTACTAGTTACTAGTAGATATCACTAATTTTGTAGCTGTTTATACTAGTGGATAATATGCATCAATAAGTTATTAAAGGATATCGTGTCAGGCAGGGTAATTTTATAGCTGAATGAAGAAGTTACGTAAATTTAATTACGTTAACCTAAACATCGAGCATATAAAAGTTGTCAATCCTAGTCGATATAGAAGTCCACATTTTCTTGGTTGCATAGCTTGTAATTAAAGTCGAGATTAGACTTTGCTTAATGACTATCAAATTAAGCATCATCGTTACTAAATAGATAACAAAGGATAAGTATAAAATAATCCAGCCCCTAGCAACATTAAAGCTCATCAGTATGCAATCATACAGCAGGTCATTAAATGATGTCGATTTATTTTCCGAGTGTTACTTACGTTATAATGATCAGTATATTATATACAGCATAGTAACCAATTTTATTTGCATTGCATCTGTTCATTTCTTATTATTGAGAGATATTTACAAATTAACAAATACAATTGTAATAACAAACTGGTAAGAAGGAATGCAAAGTTCATTTTTTTCCATCATGATAATCAAATCCTTGGTCAACCTTTTTATTCTGCTACATTCGTTACAGTAATACAGAATACATATAAGGCGGATGCAATAATTGACAATGAATCTATTCGTCCCAGATCTATCGCCATGGATGGATTATACAGAATCTATGTTGTATTCAATTTATCAATGGATAAGATATTGATTTATAGGAAAATTGCGTAGTTATACTTTAAAATGCTAGTAATAAATTACCGTAGTTACCGTAGTCTAGAATATGCATATAAAATGGATACTGTATGATAATTATAAAATGAATTCAATCAAAAATTTCCATAGAAATAGGTGGATTGGTAATTAACCAGTAATATAAGACCTTTCATTATCATTGAAATTTTATGGTTCAACTTTAAAGTCATTAATAGCTGACATGTACAATTTCAGCGATTGTAAATCATGGTAGACATTATTTCCTTAATTCAAATTTCAATTTTTCATGAAAATTTTGATAGGCAAGAAAGCAGGCATTCATGTCCATCCTTCTTTGTTTCTTTTTTTTTTATTATTTCATGAATAACTTTGTATATATACATAAATAAATGGAATTTGTGGATTGTAAATAGCTCTTAATAAATTGCTCCCACGTTACCGAGAAGTATCACTAGAAAAGGATTCCTTTTCTGGCTCGCATAGAAAAAAGTTTCTTGATATTGCAATTGCTTGGATACAATTTACTACCGTTTACACGTAAATAATCATTCTGGGTAGAACTTAATGCTTTTACCTACGTCAGTTCATAACAAAGAATTGGATAGAAATTCAATATACTCGCTAATTACACCAATTTACATTCGAACAACATTTTACAGGAAATCTTTTCGCTTATACTATTTCAACCGCCAATTGTCCGATGTTTTAAGTATTGACAAAGTTGTAGAGCTCCTCCTCCACTCAGTTGCTATGTCAATATTCCACCGAAAAATTTGTTTGATTAAATCGATGACATGGAAGCACTAAAACATTGACATTAAATAAATAATCAATGTAAAATGAGTAATACTTTATAGTCCTGCTGTGGGCAGTTAATAGCTATGTAAGGAGAATTTTACCATCCTGGTGATGATTGCTGTGATAAGCATATTGCAAAGAGGCTTGTGGAACATGACAAAGTAATCCAATTTTTATTTTAACTTTTCTATTTTTGACTAGCGCAGGTGATACTTGCATGATAATCGCCAAATTGTAGTCATGTTCTGTACAAAGAAGAAATAATCGATTTCTATTGTAGCTAAATTAGAGCTAGAACAATCAACAAACAAATAAAATCAACACCATTAAATTATTTTCTCATGTCTTTTCAATTCTCTAAAACAATGAGTGAATCAATTTGAAGAGGCTAAAGTTCTTGTTATCCTAGTCTATTTAAGCCATTCTTCCGTCTCCAACCAGGAATCTTTTGATCCTATTTCATTAGGATATTTGTTATCATACCTGGTACTGAAAATTTATGCAATCCTATTTGCCATTAAACCAGTGGAGCTTATTTTATTGGCTATACTCGATAGTATCTCACTCTTTTTGTCAAGTTTTAGATGTTGGCAAGGTGAATCAATTGGAAAAATTTTTGCCACATCATCCTTTCTACCATCGTTAATCTTAAATTTTATCAAGGTGAAGAACTAGCTACAAGGTAAATGCTCCAAATAAATCTTTTCACTTTTAAGTAGCAATTCTCTATATTCCATCATTGAAAAAATAGTAACGACACTGAGAGATCATCGTATCATGCTATAACTGTAGGGTCAATAATGAGATATTACAACGATTTCAATCTTGTATAAACTAAATAAAAAACACAGCAACAAACCATCATGCATTCCAAACTTGTCAAGCACCATTAGACATACATTGAGGTGGTTGAAGTGATCCATTTATTGATTCTTTGCAACTTTTTCTTATCCATTTATTTAACGACCATAAATAGCTTAAATAATGAAATACAATTTGTGATTGCATCAGGACTGCAGGGTTTTTTTGCTATCGTGTTCGAGATGGCAGAAGAAGCTTGAGTTATATAAATACGGATAGAATGATGATGGTCTAGATAGAGGTAGATTAGAAATGGATTCTTTCGGCATTTCCGTTATCACTTACCGAATCTCATCTGTTATCAACTACGTTGAAGGATTGTTACTCACTTTGATTGATTGCGTAAAAAGATTATGGTCTAGAATGGAGTAAAGAGTAGAATTTGACGGAATTCTTTTCAATATTTCGTCTTTTGAAGATACTATCTCATTACTAATCAGGCTCTATTAGTTAATTATTTCCGTCTTTAATGGAATAGACTACAGTTTAAAAGCAATCAGGGCTACAAGATGGTTCAATATTTTTGATTTCATGGTAATAACACGATCGCTGTATTCTAAAAAGATAGGATCTCACGATGGGCTCATCATGTACCACAGTAACTTTCTAGGCTCAATGAATGCATGATTAATTTTTATTATAAAAGTCTACGCCACCTAATGTAGTCATCATTTAGACAGGATCATTCCATATTAATAATACATTAATCTACTCTCCCTCTCGATTCAATTTCCTTTGCATTCAAGCAGTACGGTAAATTCGTTGAGTAGTATTAGTAACTTTCTCTCCTCAATACAGTATAAAAAGAGTCCTATTATTCAAAATTGATTCGATCTCCTTGCAACCTTGTTATCCTTTCGACAAGATTACGATCTGATTGTGGCTGCTGGTAGAATTGGATCAAGATTCAGTCCTATTTTTATCGCAAGATTTTTAATTTCAAATTGTCCTTTCCAATTAGTAGATAGACATGAGTTTGATTACATTACATTAGCCTAGAGTACTTGCAATATCTTCTCTACTAACATCAGTAATTACAGTCAGGAAACAAGAACATAATTAGATTATAACATATTATCTAAACAGTGAAATAGAATAGAACGGCATTTTATAACATTTGAATCATAGAGACAACATGTTTGAAAATTGCGATTGTTATTTTAATGATGGCCACGAGACAATCCAATCTCGTTTCCGACCCTCTGCCTTCCTTTTCGTGCAGTCAAATAAAATGTGCCTAAAATGATCGCTAGGATCATCGTTTTAGAATACCTGAGATTACAATCGTTAGGACTGTAAATCCCTTTTTACCACTTAGGGATCGTCTTTGAATAATTGTTAATCTATTCCTTGACTCAATAGCAAGGATCTACTTTACCTTATTTCATTAGAACGAATTATAAAAGGAATATTCTCAAATACTTTAGCAACGAAAGAGTCGCGTATATCTAATCGTTCACCTCAACCACATTATAGTCTATTTTTTGTCCTAGTTCTTTTTCAGTCATGACTATCTACTTTTCCACTTTTTAACAAGGAAATTAATTTTACACCCATTCTTTAAAAATGAATTATTAAAGGAATATTCTCATTTATTTTAGTCGATGATTATTTGTCCCTTTACTCCATAGAAATTAATTTTATACCCATTTGTTAAAAATAAACTATAAATGGAAATACTTTCAATTATTTTAGTCAACGAAGGAATCATGCATATCGAATAATTTATTTCTTCCGAGCCATATCTTGCTATAAATCATATTAGTCACGACTGCTTAATTCTATTACCAGATGGATGACAAATTCTTCATTCGTGACTTTCTATACTTCATAACAAAGAAATTGATTTTACAAGCATTTGTTCAAAAACGAACTATGAAAGGAATATTCTCCATTACTTCAATAAACGAAACAATCATGTATATCGATGAGTCCATTATTTCTAGTACTATCTTGCTACAGATTATACTCTTATTAGCCATAATATGCTTCATTCTATAATCAGATTGGTTCTTCCTTATTCAAGATTGTCTATCTCTTGACTGTATAATTTAAAAAAATCAATTTGACATCATTTCATAAAAATAAATTATAAAGAGAACATTCTCAGTAATTTTAGTAAAAGAGACTATTCCACAGATTAGTTAATGACCCCGCTTTATTCTCAGTGTGATCTTGCTATTAATTTTATTAATTTATGTCTACTTAATTCAATTATCAGGTTGAAGATAAATTTTTTTTCTTAATCGATGACTATCATTACTTATAAATTATTCGCTCGAATAAGCCATGATATTTATTAATACACAGTTTAACTTGATTTGCTTGATTTATCCCTACTATTTATAATGCAACCTGTACGCCCACAGCATATTCTGATATTGTTTTTGCATGGAAGATACAATCAACTCTGACACAGCACTACTTAAATTTGTTTCTATACACTTAAAAAAATCAATTTCTTTTCATGTGGATCATCCATGGATAGTCTTTCTAATTTCTCACATTACAATACGAGACGATTGAAATAATGGCTTGATTCTAAGAAGGAAATCTCTCAAGCTTATTTCTGCGCTGCTTTATGCTATTCTCCACGCGATAGAATAGAACTACTCTAACTCTAACAAGAAAAGGAGATCAACTTTCATAATCCATATTTCCGATCTCATATCGTAATATTAATCTAGAAGAAAATAAGAACAGAATCTCCGTAAAAATCTCTCCTATTCTTGCTACATAGTACTTGTCTAATTTCATATATAAATGTTAAAAGAATGATTTACAAGCTATCTATTAATTAAGGGAACAAATGCATTAGAATTAGTTTTCAGTCAGGTAACAACTTCCTTCATTAATGAAAAATTAATCTTGCCTATTCAAATTTCCTCCATGTCTACAAAGCAATTTATATTATCAAGCGAAATTGGCTCATTTCAAATCTTTCTCATCCGTTAGCTTCATGTTAGCCAAGAACAATATTAATGTTGGGGCAATAGAGAATAATAATTCGACACAACTAAGCATTGGTAAAATTAATGTCTGGTTGTTTCTCCATTGAGTTTTTCATGTTATTCTATAATAGCAGTAGTTTACTCTTAGACAAAGACCAAGATATGGAAATGAATTAAGAGTCAAAACTTACTATTTCTATTTTTAAATGATTGATATCGATTCTGATACAATGTACTTTCAATTGCGTATAAAAATAGAAGTATATAATTGAGATGGACATGAGCAATTAAGGTCTGCCCATTCCTTTCAGAAACAATCATGATGATTTAGAACAACAAGTACATCATTTGGCAAGGATAAAGAGTTCAAATAAATAAATTGCTATCATTAATGATATCGGCTAATTCCTGTTTAATTCTGAAAAAAGTAGTTTCATCCGGTCATCTAAGAAATGAACAGCGTACATTAGTAAACTGATGTTGAATAAATAATCTTATTTTTACTTGTCATATCTCTTTATTTTATACTGACTAGAAAGTTTCATAAGGATAGTTGGCTGGTATTTTTATTTCAAGATGGAGATAT
Source organism: Trichoplax adhaerens (assembly GCF_000150275.1). Classification (NCBI taxonomy): domain Eukaryota; kingdom Metazoa; phylum Placozoa; class Uniplacotomia; order Trichoplacea; family Trichoplacidae; genus Trichoplax; species Trichoplax adhaerens. Next base: position 639,938 of record NW_002060963.1, read on the forward strand.
ATTTCTATTCGTCATCAGATTGACCCTTCTGATATAGAGAAATCGACTGTAATAAAGTTATTTTTAAAGGTAGTCATCGTCACTTTCATAACGAGCAGAAAGTACATGAGAAAAGTCGATAGGTAGCGATATCCTTATTCTAAATATGAGTGAGCATTTTCTTAGTAACGTGACAAAATATCATAGAAAAAAGTACAACTCCTAGTGATCACTTTTATGGTGAGAAGAGAATACCAGAGAGAAATCGGTAGGAATTCCTATTCTACACGTCAACAGAGTTACTACTTTCGCAGTGAGTTTAATGGCGTGGAAATGTCGGCTGGTATTCTTATTCTAAACGGAGCTTGCACATTCGTAGCGAGTGGAGGGCCATGAAAGAAAATGTCCGCTGGTATCGTAATCTAATGGTAGAAATTTATTTCTAGTCACCATCTAGTTAACCCTACCGACATGGAGAGTAAGGCTGGTGAAAAGTTTACATTGAGCATAGGTCGCACTTTTGTAATATCGTCCTTCTGCTTCTATTACTAAATAAGATCAAGAGCAGAGATTAAATCGGATTAAAAAAGTTCAATTCATCTTGTGTTTGAAAGTTGTCTCTTCATTTGCTTGTTATCCATATTGAGAATGGAGGATCTAATCTTGGGATAACCTCAATTTCTACTAAGCTATTTAAAATGATAATTTCGGATTTACGCCTAAATTACACAATCATTGTACCAACTTGTAAAGGTCTACTTTAACATTTCTTGGAGTGTCCACCTCCTACATATCCTTCATGATTAAAGCTTTCAATTTCTTGCTACAATATGTAAAGTAACATAAACTACGGCTTTTTCGAAGGAAAGGGATCGAGCAATAACTTGGTCATCATCGGTATTATGTGTAAAACAAATCTGGCTATTCCATTCATGCAATACCCTCGTCTTCCTTGAAATAATATTAGTTTTTTTATTGGTATCTGTTCTAAGAGTATAATCTGACATTACTCAATTAATTGACTTCATCAGTATCACTTTGTATCATAAATTTTAATGTAGAGCTACCTATACAAGGAAATAATGCCAGGTGGCACGCTATTTTTCTAATTAATAATCTTATACCGGTTCTGAGTGTTAAATACTCTTGATTGAAATTAATTTAATTACAAATGTTAGAACGCTTCCCACACAGAGTACAGTATTAAAGCTGCTATGCATATCTGCAGCCATCTTAGTTTGCAAGATATCCTGAGATGTAGGGGAGAGCCTCATGTAAGCATTTCCAGATGGACTTACTTTGTCCATCACGGATACCCATTATAATATAACATTCTGAAGGAATTCAAATCACGCAATATAATAATAAATTGAACTATTGAAAATGATTAATTATCATCATCAGTAATAAAATCCAGCCTAGGCTTACATTGGATTATAAAAGATGTTGACAATATTGCTGTAGGTACACCTGGAAAATTTCTTTCATGTTGTGGATAATGGCCAAGTTTGATTTTAAAGATAACCAATTATCATGACTCGAAATAATGTTAAAGCAGCCTCAGATTTAGAATATTACCTATATATAATAATCACTCTTCGCCTTTAATTGTAAGCGAAAATCTTTATTCAACTTAAACGGAACTTCTTTCACTCTATGGCAGCCATTTGTGCCCTTATATAGAAAACAGTCATGGTGATTTTGAAATCTGCTGCAAGATATTTCACACCAAAGAGTAAAGGCGAATCATCAATGTCTTACTTAGATTAGTGGCATTTTTTGCAAATACTAGAAATTAGATACTGCTGATTGTTCACACAGTTAATCGCTTTTATATGCAGCAACTGTTTGAACTACAAAGATTTGAATATCAATAGGAAATAATTACTTCAAGTTTTTACCGTATGTCTGATGGCAAAAGAAATTGTTGGTAAATTTCTGGCATAAAATAAGTTCTTTTGTGCCATGAATTAACCTAGTCTAAATTTGACGAACGGACATCCTATTCCCTAATATGATTCTCTAATGGAAGGACATTAATGATTCTATATTTACTACAGCACCGGCATGTAAAGAATTCAAAGAATAAGTTCTTCTGCAGTTGTAGCTCTCTTTCTTGATATTGCTTTCTGATCTGAAGGAAATTATTGATGGTTCTATTTGCGCTCGAAAAATTGCTAAATGAATTCCTTCATATCATGATTCCTCAAAGCCTATCTTGATATTACTTTCTGATCTACAGGAAAGAAATGATGATTCAATTGAGTAAGAGTAATTCAATAAAGTCTTTCTTGATATTACTTTTTGATGAACAGGAAACGAATGATGATCCAATTCGTGACTGAAGAATGGATCATCAAAATCTTTCCTAACATTACTTTCTGATTTAGAGGAAACGAATGACGATTCAATTCGTGAATGAAAAATGATTCATTAAAGTCTTTCCTGACATTGCTTTCTGATCTGCAGGAAAGAATGATTTGATTCATGATCAAAAAATGAGCCATCAAAACTTTTCCTAATATCCTTTTCTGATCTGAAAGGAAATGAATCATGATCGCATTTGCAGGCAAAGAATAGCTAAAATGAATTCCTTCATCTAATAAATCATCAAATCAAGTCTTGATATTACTTTCTAATCCGAAAGGAAATGAACTGAGGTCCAATTCGCGCGTGAAGAATTGCTCAAATGAATTCTTTCACGTACTGAATCATCAAAACCCATCATCCTAAGACTGAAAGGTCACCAACCTTACAAACTATACTATTCTTACACTTAATATCCGATTGCAAATGAAATCAAGAACAAAATCGTTTACAGCGGAATCACTTATAAATGTAAACAAAGACAAGAGGAAACATCAATCCTTCGATCCGTTATTACCACCACCATAGGATTTAAATCCTTCTTGGCTTATTTTATATGGTACTTAACCTTAACATTATTTTCTGACGTAAAGGAAATCAACCATAATAATTAGTATAGTAAAGAATTACTTCTAGAGAATACATAATGTAGGAATAACTTCCTAGCTTAGGCATCCGCTTTATTGAAGATTTGAACTTTAAACGTGACAATATTTTTTGATAATTCTTTGCAATAAAGATATTCCGGTATAAAATTCTTAACGATGATTCTCTTATTTTAACCACCATATCCTGTGAGTCGGTAACTTGACTTATTTGAAATCAATCATTTACTGCCATTTCTTATTAGCTTTTACAATTAACACCTCATTTTGTCATAAGTCTGTGAAAGTTTCCGACATTGATCATTGTTTTGCTTTGCTTAACAAATAAATTGACATTACATTGCTGTTTGTAACAACAACAGCATCTTTCTCGGCTTAAAGTTAATCGATACCGCAGTAACTTATTGATCTGATTTCTGTAGTTTAACCGAGAATTCTTATTAGATCAGTGTTCCTTGACAATCGAAATGGCACTTGAGCATCCAACCTCATAAAAATCTCTATCCTCTATCCTGTGATTTTTCTTTTTCTGACACAATGAAATCATAAACACTGGTAAGGTCGATTGAGCATATTACGACAACACGAATTGTTTTCTTGTTCTTCTTCTACTCGCTATTTTACTGCCACTCATTAATTATGCTAGAAATTGAAATATTGACAGTATAATATTTCATTTACTTTGATAAACATGGCGACTAGACCGTAACTAGACCAAAGCTCAACATCAACAGTAAGTAAAAGGACCGAATCGAGTAGTCTAAGTTTTATCGAACCATAACAACTATAGTATAATGAATTTATTGTGAGTTTACTACGATATACGAAATGGGCAACAGACCGCATCAAGTAATCGAAAGGTTTATCAAAGTAAAACAGCTGCTGCAATATACTTAATTTATTATAATTATGATAGGAAAAAATGGGCAATAGGCTGTATAGTATAATCTAAAGCTTTGCCAAAGTAGCCTTTGACTAAACCTTTACTTTATTTCATCAATATCGTAACAAATTAGATGATTCTATAATCTTATTTACTGACTCAGACTAAACTTTTACACTATTTCATCCATATTCCAACGAATTAGGCGGCTCTATAATCTTATTTACAATTTTTGGCTCAGTTTTTACTCTATTTTATACATTTTGTAGCCAATTAGAATAATCATGTTTACAAACTTTGACCAAACTTTTACACTATTTCATCCATATTTCAGCAAATTAGACGGTTCTATAATCTTATTTCCAAACTTTGACCCAATTTTTGTGCTATTTTATCCATTTCGGAGCAAACTAGAATAATCTTATTTACAATCTTTGATCAAACTTTAACATTGTTTTATCCATATTTGAGAAAATTAGGTGATTCTATAATCTTATTTACAAACTTTGACTAAACCTTCACCCTATTATATCTATTTTAAGGCAAATTTGATGACTCTTAAACCCTATTTTCAAACTTTGACTAAAGTTTTACACTACTTTATCCACTTCGTGGCAAATTAGACAATTTTATTACCTGATTTCCGAACTATGACTACAACTTTTACACTATTTCATCCCTATTTCTGTAACTTAGGCAATTCTGTAATCAAATTTACAACCCCTGACTAAACTTTATACTATTTAATCCATTTTATAGCAAATTAGACGATTCTATAGCCTTATTTCCAATCTATAACTAAACTTTTACGCTATTTCATCCCTATTACAACAAATTAGATGATCCTATAATCTTATTTGCTAACTTTATGATACGGTATTTCGTCAATATTTCTGATAATTAGACGAATCTACAATTTTATTTGCGTTATTTCGACGCCGTTAGTGAAGTTTTCCATGTTGATTAAACAACCGATGCATTCTGCAATGAGAATGGACTAAAAATGGCAGCATTAAAGTTAGACCAATATTTATCGTTGCTTTGAATACTTTGTTGTGATGACAACATTAATAGCTGTCCTGTGGTGAACGTTCCGGACTTTGATAAATCCAGTTACAGAAAAAAAGGAGATAGAATGCATTTAGTCAAGATTATTATTTTCAATGTATCAACTGATCACGACTATTTAGAGCCTTAAAAGGGTTATTTGTGTTTATTGTCTGGAAAGCCAATGTATCTTTTACTCTATTTCCCTCTTCAATTTTTTAGTGTCATTTTGATTGACTAATTAGTTCTACTTAGATGGATTCGAGAAATCTATTGAAAGAGTAGCCGAGCGCTATATCTGCACACAGTACTATCAATTATTTAATCGATGTATCCTATAAAATACCTCTCATTGGTAAGCCGTAGGAAAGAAGAATAAAAAAATTCTCTATCTCTAAATACCATCATTCTTCACCCAATGTCATTTAAATCTTGAATCTCTGCTAAAGTAGTCGGAAGTATTTTATTTATTGAGACTTTAAAATCATAAAATTAATTCATGACAACTATGGAGCAAATTCAATGCTTTTAGTATGCGCAGGTATAAAAATAAGACGAGGATTGGATAGGAGTAAATAGAACCTCTAGAAGAGATTTGAAATTATTCCCAATGCTCGCCGAAATGACTGGCGGACATGTAGTAAAATTTATATTTTCATGATAGGATAGCAACAGCTCCATCTCATCTTTACTACCATTAGTATATTTTAATTTCTGAAAGCACTTGTATCACGAAAGTATTTTCGTTACGTATACTTTATTTCTATGTTACGTTCTATATATATTTATATCTCAAAAATATTTTACGGTCTCCTTAAATGTAATTTTAGTGGTTAACAGTTGATATCCTTAATTTAGGATTACATAGGCTAAAATAGTAATTGCCAACCAGCTAGACTGGATTATATCTATCACCTTTAAGGTTTAAAGTACAATTCCTAAGTTTAAAGGAAATATCTTAGTAGGATAGCTTTATATATATCTGTTAAACTATTAATAAGTATTAATTATTCTAATACTGTTACAGTAAATTTAATAGAATTAGACTGTATCGAATTTGTACAGATAGAATCTCTTTGGAGTATTAATTTGATTAATTTCGAATAGACGTGGTGACTTGTTTAGCTAAACCGGTTTTAGGTCCGAAACCTATATAAACGGCGAGTTCGCCGACAATAAATTAGATTGCGATTTTCTAGTAAGTCTTGAAGGTCTCCCTGTGTTAAACCCTATCTGCCTTGGAATACAAATTGTTTGGTATTCCAAATAACAATAGTAAAGGCTAGAAATCTCTCTCTCCATCCTTGTTGCAAGTTAGGGCTATTCCTAGCTCGTAACAACTTGCAGGGGGTTTATGAATTTATAAATGGTGTTTTACCCGAGAAGAAAATAACAACTTCATCGCATTTGTCCACCGAATCTCTAGTATAGCACAAATTGGCTTTTATACTTACAAAGAATATTTCTAAATTATAGTTACCCTTTACTTTTCTCTTTATTTTATCCAAAATGGCCAAAAAATATTCTTAATTAACTTATATTCTCATAAATGATTGATATATTATGATAGAGCTACTTTGCTAGCTCATTCTTCTGATTATAGATAGGATTACTAGACCTATTTTTACTCTTTGATGCTTGCACTAAACTATTCCTTTCGTACCTATAGCAACTCAATTGCTATGAGCATACATTCAATCACGAATGGATTTCCAAGCGATTCATAAATTCATAAATGATATCCTACCCGGTGAAAAAATGATGGGTTCGTTTTAGCTCTTCCTTTCAGTCGGAACTCTAATATAGCCTACATTGGCCTTATTACTCACAATACAGTCATATTCACAATTATGTGATAGTCTCCATTGATATTTTTCTTCATTTTATAGAGAAATGGATAAATCATATCCTTGATTAATTAATTTATAGAGTCATAAATGATTCATACTCTAAAGACTGGGCTACTGCGTTATCTTGATTCTCTAATACCATATAGTATTTCTGAGCGTATTCATTTTATCCTTCATAAGGTTCTTTAACTAACACGCTCCATTTGTATTGCATTAACACATTACAATTTAATTAGAATTATTCACTGGATGGCTATTAACTTATTAGAGTAAATGGATGACAATAACTCTCTTTTCTTTGCTCCTGAATCATCCTAAAATCTCTAATACACTCAAGAGTCTTGAAAACTATAGTATTGAAATAATTATTAGTTCTTCTTTGCGGCTAAAATGGTTATTGCTTTTTTATTTTTGTTCCATGTTTAAGAAAGTAAACTTGATCTATTAGATAAGTATTTCGATTGTGCTTTTATGACATTTACTCTTTCCTTCCTTCATTTCTGCTGGCAAGGCGGCATTGCTTTCTTATTGAGGATTGATAATTTGATATTCCAATAGGCATTTAGATGGATTACCTGCTAATTTAAATGAAACGTTGACATTGGTCGATTTTGACTTTTAATCGTGATTATTATGATAATACCCAAAGTCTGTGCTCCATTACTTTTACATTTTAGCCATCAAGGTGAATAACGTAATCTTAAACATGCAGACTATATTTGCTACTATGGGCTTAAAAATATACTATAGTGTGGTAGTTCTAGCCCTCCCAGTATCTAGCGAGACTCAAAAGCAATTCTTTGAGATTTTGTAATATTTTATAATCATCTAAGTAACTAATAACAACCTCTAACATTATTTACGTAGACATCAATGTTTTTCTTCAGGCATTCAAGGTTATGGACTTGATCGCTAATGTATATCACTGCGTGAGTTTAGGTGCGACCTTGCGTTACCTTGCAATTAATATAATATTTCTATTTCTAGTGAGAATCAAAGTGAGTGCAATCTAGCAGTATCGGCACTTTCAATTACCAATGTCTTTAACGACAAGTTACTGGCTAGGGAGACTATTAATGCTTGATCAGCTCTATCGAGAAACTAACAATGAGTATATCATGATTCCATGATTCGATTTAACATTTCGAATCTTAATGGCAATTGCAGGAATAATTAGCCTATCAAATCTTGCTATAATCTTGATATGTTGTGAACGATATTCTTCTTGCTGATTTCTATTTTCTATAATCAAGAAATAAAATCTTATTCACAATTAAAAAATCATCTTATGCTCTATTTATACTAAGAAGTAGGGATAAAATTGCTATCATAACTGATAGAATTGATATGGTCATTATTACGAGAAAATTAACGGTCTTGTTTGTTTTACTTTAGCAGCTGCTAAAAAAATTAAAATTGGATTTCAATAATCAAATTACTCTCAATTTGTCCATTTGTTGTAATGCCATTCATTATAATATACAGATAAATATGTATAGTATGCAAAAGCAGATTTATATGATAAGAATTAATGTAAAGGAAATCATTAATATTTTATCATGATTGTAATGAAATAATGATGGGCCAGTGACGTCAGAATTGGGAACGTTTTGTAATTTTTTTTTCTTCTCTATCACAAATATAATTATAAATGTTTTATTACATAAATCATCATGATAGCAATTACGCAGATGGTATTCCATCATTTTATATAAATTATTGGAATTATCCTTTATCAACTATTTCTGTGAGAGAATAAGTTGGAAAAATTCACTCTAAAAAAATGACGGAGAGCATCCATTTAATATGAATAAGAAAATTCGTAATCGTAAGTAGAATAGTTTAATTGATCTTTATTAGAAGTATTTGCTTCTGAAGTAAGAAAATAACTCTTAGCCATCGTTTATGAGCATTGGGAAATATCTATAGTTAGGTATTCCTATTCCAACGATTTCTAAAAGTAAGATCTTTGATGCTGTTGTTAAAGGGCTCAAATAGTAGTCGAGATATCGATTTAGCAGTCGATTGCAATATACTACCCAATCTTTAATAGAATTATTTGCATATAAATAAAAAAATAACTTATGTCCATCATTAATAGATGTTGAAAACACTTTTACAGCTTTCTTGTTGATGGACACTAGTAGTCATTTGGAGATGATTTTTCTTCATTTATTTTATTATTACAGTTTTTAAAAATGGGCCTATCGTTTGGTAGTGCAGCATAGGTCTTTCTCTAATATTAAAGCCAAAGATTTTTTTATACTGATTTTATTAATAAGATCAAACAACCGTACGCTGCAAAGAATTATTTTTTAATGTTAATAGAAGCCATAGAAGATGATTGTCCTCATTCAGTAGTTAAATTGGGTCTTTAGTTTAGTTAGTTTAAGTGGACCTTATGTATGATTTTGGAGAGAAAGTTCTGCAAGGAATGCAGACATTCAAATTTTTTTTGATTCTTTAGAGCTGTTAAGAATCGATTTCCTGACCATTTGCTGTAACTGTTAAGTGCCAAGAACGGAACTGTATAATTCTTCACAATTTACTGCTTACAATTTGTGAATATTAATGCCAGACACAACGTAATTAATTTTTTCTTTTGTTTTATTTTTAATGACAAATATAAGAAATATGAAATTCATTTGGTTATGCATAATTTGCCCTAAATTAATGTGTTGTATGAGAGCAGCGCAAGTAAACGGTAATAAAGTAAATTCAAAGGAAAGCAATTAGGTACCATATCGATTAACTAGTTCGAGGATAAAAATTATTGGTAACCACTCTCGACTAACGATGACGGCAAATAAATAGACTGGATGAATGAATTGTTTCTATCATCAATACTGAATAAGCAAGATTAAATTTTATGACCATTAAATTTATCCATTTTATAGAATACAACTGTAAAGGCATACACAAAAGTATAATGTTTGATTTAAAGCTTCTCTCTTCTATAATTCAGTTTGCAGCAGCTATAAACGCTAGCTATAGCAATATCACATAGGTTAAAAAGAATCTTTGCATTTGTATTACTCGCTATAACTATTGTACAACTAACATTGGTATCTCTTGATTTAGTTAGCAACAGCCATTCTTCAAGCCAAGGAATCAATTTTTACTGATTGAAGAATATTCCGCCCTATCATTGGTGCTAAAATCTATAGTAAGCCATTGAGACTATGATTAAGTTATTTTCATTATCAAAGATCGACATTATTTCAGCTTAATATTATCGATTACCTCGAAGGAAAATCAACTTAGAAGTAAAAGCATTGATATTTTAGACATCCAATTAATCATCTTGCGAGCGAAAACACTGTTACCACGTTGAAGTCTTCCAGCTAAATAAAAAAGCTCAAGCCTTTCGAACAGCCGATCCTTCGAAATCAATAGATTTAACCAAAAATCTTGCCGTTATTATTATTCAATAGAAGATTTAATCTATGCTATTGAATAATTTCGATTACATTTCTTCTTTAGCTGTATTTTAGAAGCAAGAATTTGAGCATTACTAGTTCCATCCTTGGAAATAGTCCATGTCATAGAATTAATCAGTTTTTACTAAGTATCTTAACACTATTTCTATTCAAATTTGAGAAACAATTAGATTCAATCAATAATTTCCTATATTCAATCGACGTAATACCTCTTCAGTCAGATTGATTTAAAATAATTTACTGGATTTTTTGTATCTTTTACTCAAGATTGCATATCAATTATTCAAGCCATATTAATAACCACAGAAAGAATTTTTTCATCTTTCATTAATTATCATCATCAATCTTTTACTATTGTATTATTTGTGTAGGCAAGCCTACTATCAAATAGACTACTCATAGCATCAAGGCAACTGTGATTATACGAGAGCATTAAGCCAGAGCAAGATTAAAGCAAGATCGAAAATCTCTTCTTCGCATCGAATTGAAACGAAAAAGATAGAGCTCTATTTATGTTTCTTCTTTGGCTCATGAATTTATCATACGACCTTCAACTATAAGCAAAATTCAGGAGCTGTTTTTCCATCAACAATTCAATAGTTGAGCAAATTAAAGTGGAAAAGGCCATTTTAATGACAAGATCCGTATTCATTAAAGCTTTATAACCATTCTTTCTCTCTCGAGAAAAATAATTATATTTATTCTCCGTTCGAAAAAGGATTTAGATCAATTGCCTAGCAGTCATATATCCAATTTTAGTTTGAAAAATCATTCAAGGCATTCAATTGGGTCTATATACGTATTAAATAAAGCCTTAAAGCCTTTAGAGACAATATTTCAATAGAGGAAACAACATACACTCCAGTATTACGAAGAATTTCATTAATAATTTAGCAGCTATTTATCTTTACTGACAAGGAGCGAATTGAACTAGTTAATTACATTTTAGCCGTTAATTGATCAATATTTCGAGAGAATTATTATTTCTTCAACGGGCGTCATTCGAATAAACTAATATAGCCTTTCCTACAATATTCCAGCCATCTAGAACTCTTACTACAGCTACAACATGAGTGACAATAATCAAGTATCAGCTAGCAATATAGTCTGGATTATTATTGGAGCTCTGACATTAATAACCAATAGTGTAATCTTAGCTTTCCTCCTATCTCAACGCTCACTACGGAGACCACCTTACATCGCGTTATATAGTCTGTTAATTAATGATATTGCCTTTGCAGTGGCCTACGTCCTGCCATACTATTCCAACAGACCTTTACAACTTGAAATCCCTAATTGGTGTATCCTCCTGCCGCGTATTGGTCAATCGTTATTTCTGAATATGGCTTTGCATATATGTTTCTTAGCTATGATACGTAGTATCCAAATTAATCGGCCATTTAGAGCGATTGAAATTGTTACAAGAAGGAACGTATTAAGTATCTGCACAATCCTATGGTTATGCTCACTATTGCTGGTATTTATATCAGCGATTAATGTTGATCGCCTACAAATAGAGCATAACCATACGCTAAACTGTAGCCAACAGTTTATCATCACCAACGATATTGAGCTAACGTATAGCTTAATAATCTTGACGATTTCCTTGTTTGTATTGCTGTTCTTGTGTGCAGTTTATTACCGAATATTAGCGGTGATAGATTATCATATGAAAAAAACTGCGCTTAGATCATCCATGACGGACATAACTATCAAAGATAGGATTAGTAAATTTATAAATAAGCGTAAAGCAGTGCGGCAGGCTCTTTGTGTTTTTAGTTTATACCTTATATTTTTGGGGCCTTTCTTAATCACATTAGGTCTGTCTTATATTAAGCCGTTATACAATGCGGTCATGACAGTTTATCCGAGTTTTCGTTTCTTGGCCTTTTGCTATCCTATAGTTTTACCTTTTATCTATATTGCATTTGATAATGAAATTCGCAATGCTATTTATAAGCGTGTCAGTCGAAAATCGGATAATCAAAATACTCCAACTACTGATCAGACTCTCAATGAGTGTAATTTAACCAATATTCTCTCTTATTAGCTTCTCTTTATATCCACTATTAGTCATACGTATCAAGGATAACCATATTATCCTATCTTCAATCATAACTACAATGGATGGTAGTATGAACCATTATTCATATTTCGTAACTGCATTAAACTAATGCTGAACTATTATAATATTTGCTAGACTGTTAACCGACAAACTGCTACACTATTCTATCACCTCTACCGGCGGTTTGATGTATGACTTAGTCAATACTAATTTTATATTTACTTATTCGATATTGTTAACTTATCGTACGATTTATTGTACACTATACTTACTTATCTATGCGGTGAAGAAGATATTAGTGATTACTCTCAGTATCATACAATCGTAAAATTCTTTGTAAATAACATCGATCAGTCTTTCGCTTCTGCAAAGACCAAAGTTGCTATATTAGCGAGTAACGACTGATGCGAAACTAAATTTCGGTTGTATGGAAATGTGGTAATAACATCAGAATGAGGATTTAGATGATTCTAATTATGTACGTATTACTGATACCTCGAATCTGAATATTACGAAATCTTTCATGAAATAATACTATACAAATTGACTATGTATACCTTCAATAAAATTTTTGCCTTATGCTGCATAAAGGGCTTTGTAGTGTACTATATTTAAATGCGAGGTATAATTTTGCAAACAACACTCGAAAGCAAAAGGTAAAATAGACGTTAATTAGGTTTTACGTAAAATAAATTTATTGTTTTAAATTGGAATGCATATTAAATCGATATGTTCTGGTTAATGGCACTACAGAATCAATCAAATTGTTGTAAAAATCTACAGATACGTTTTAGTTGGATAATTTATTATTTGAATAATTGTTCCGAGATCTATCATTCAGGAATTTACGAGTACACGTACCATAATATAGTTAATTCTGCTAAAATTGCAGGCCAGATTATCTAAAATTGTAAAATATGCGTATAATCAAAAGCAGTCGCAAATCTCCTAGTGTACAACTTAGGAAGTTATAAATTACAAATTCCATAATAAACTTAAGCTACTAACATTCGCCACTAAATGACTTATGATGATCATGATGCCTATCAACTCTGCAAACAAGCAAATCAATGACTGAACATATACAGGAAGCCACTACGAATAGTTAGTTTAATCTAATACTTTATTGTATAGCTGTAATCCAAGTTGCATATTGCCACGTAATTAATTAACTACCGATTACTTAACTATGATCCTGCTACTATGAATTTACTTCCCCAAAATCACAAATCCTCTCCAGTATAGACAACCTCACTCGACTTAAGCAAAACAGTAAAGTTGCAACCCTTCTGGTAACTATCGATTCCATTCTAGGCTTAAAATAAAACAGTTACCTGTGAATAGCACGCTTACTAGGTGTACTGAAATTCTAAAGTTAGACCGCATAAGTTGGAATTTAGCAATGAGTGAGGATCATTCCACTACGTTTAAATTCTTCGTATTTCGTAGGACTCATTATTTCATTAATAGCTAATACTGAAGACTTGTAGATGGTTACCAGATAATTTATTAAATAGTACCATATTAAATGAAAGCAAATTAAAAACAAGAATTAAAATTAATGAATTTAAGCTGAAACTGAAACAGTATCACTTAACCTATTCAATCAAGTGTAATACCGCTAATCACCAACACTTCAAAGCAACATTCGGATAAAGTAAAATATCACGCTAGGTATGAAGACATTATCAGATACGAACATAGTATAGGAGAGGACATGACAGACAACAAAAATATCTTAAGAAAGATACCTTGACTCAATTAAATCAGACCGCAATTAAAAAGATACTGAGAGCGAACTAACTTAGCTACTGCTACTATGGCTTTTACGGCCGGATAAACACATTTGTGACCAGCACTTGATTACGTACGTACAGGCGATAGAAATTCTCATCAAGCTAATTAAACCATACTAAAAGTTAACATCAGCGGTAATCATTAATGTTGAGCAACTACACAAATAACAAACACGTTAAGGAGTAAAGCTAAGAGATTTTGATGCAGCTTGAACGTGGAAGACAACAATCGCAACTTGTTGCTCTACTTCACCCCAATTACCATTAGTTTGAGCCATGAAAAATGAATCGGTAATACCGGGAAATTTAGCTCCTCCATAAGTATTGAACATACTTGGAGCGAAAAGGATGTGTTTCTTAAGAGGTCGGCCTGGTAATCCAGCTGGATTAATGAAAGTTTTGTCCAGTTGCATTAATCTATTATTGACGCGTCTCCTAAGCCAAGGTCTACAAAATATACGCAATGTTTACATTGTTTAAGCTGAACGTTTTACATTTTAAAAGTACTGAGAAATTAATTCGGTGAAATCAATACAGAAATCCATTATTGTATTTTACGTTTAAACTTACTGGTCTTCCCTTATCGTCTTAATAAAGTTAGAGAATGTATTAGCTGCAACGGTGAAATTATTGATTGCAGATCTCAAGTTATCTACATTTAAAGACACGCAAAAAAGTGATTTCTACGGTTATTAGATGGCAAAAACACCAAGTTGTATTTCGAAGCTAAATCACCATGGATATATAATGTCAATTATAAATTATTACCTAGCTTGATGTTACGTGCGTTTAAGTTGGCTTCGTACGCACTAGCTAACTGGTTAAAATAAAGTGTTAAGGTTTTAGCATATTCAGTCACACTCATACGAAGGATTGGATCGTCAGCTTGAGCTAAAGCCAAATTGCAACAAACTCGGGCTCCAGCTAAATGGTATTTAAAGTCAGGATCGATAGTCTTCTTTAGGTAATCGTAAGTATCATAAATAGTATGATAGGCTGGATAGGAAGAAACTGGGTAGTAACCCTGCATTTAAAGACGAAAAAGACAAGAAATAAAATTTTGATATAGCGAAGACAATATCTGAATGCAATGTGATTATAACTTCGACTTACGCTATCGAAGTCGTAGCTAAAATCTACAGATGACACTCCGATTCGTTGCATAAATGGTGCATAATCACTTCCAGCTCCCAAGCTTCCAACGCTTTAGCATAAAGAGAAGTAGTTAGTTTCCATTCCTCATTTGTATACAATACCAAGCTATAAAGACTAGATCAATGATAGCATCCGATGAAACTATGTTTATATTCAATACTTACTATGGTTGTGATTTATCAGCTGAAGGTTTACGTTGCAACCATGTATCATACAAAGATTTAGTTGGATCATCTGGATCAGGAGTCTATTTTGGCAGCAGAAGTTGAATATGGCGGGATGGTCAACATACATTTAACAATAACATACGCTCTACTTGAATATATTAATGTTATCTTGGCAACTATATCAATACTTATACAGTACCATTTTAGCAGCATCATAAAGAACTTGTTTCATAATTGGACTTGCTGCGGCATACAAAGTGAAATTACCTATAATACAACAAAACAGGTTATAAAGATTGCAGGCCTTTCTATCGAAAATCCTTTATTCTATTCCTAGTCACTTTACCTTGAGCAGCTATGTCAGTGTTGGCGTACGATACAGCATTTCGTACCAATAGTTTTTCATTCTCCTGTTTAATATAATAAGTGGATAATTTTTATAAACCGTTAATAATAATAAGCATACTTAAGAAAGTTTTTAGCATGTATTAGAACCGCAGCAATACATTCTTTCTACAGCGATGGCTATTATTGGTTTTTTTTTAACGTTATATAACTATATGATATTATCTAATTCACCTCGACCCATTCCGTAGAACCAATCAAACCGTATTCCTCAGCACCCCAGCTGCAGAATTTCATTGTCCTTCTAGGGCGCCATCCTGATCATTTACGCAAGAAGATAACAGAAGTTATGTAAGTATTTAGCCTTGGAAGAAATTTTAATTTATACAATGAAATAACGCATCACTAATACCGACCTGTCTTCTGCATGACGGTGGTGATAGCACGTGAAATTTCTAGCATGTTTGAGCCACCACTTGAAGCGTCAACAGCACCAAATATCCAGCTATCACGGTGGTTACCAACAAGTACATAGTGATCAGGATCGAATCTTCCGTTGATAGTACCAATAACATTGTAAGCATCCAAGGCTTCAATTTTGTTGTGAACCTCTAAATGCGCTTTCCTTTTGTGATCAAGTAGAAAGAAAAATTACTTTAATAAATGTTCAGCATGTTCTTTTGCTACAAAAAAAAGCTAAAAAAACTAACACTAACGCTAACCCTAACTATTCTAGTGATATCACTGTTTGTAAGGTAAGCCTTCTGGTACGTGTTAGAGTTAGCAAGAAACATACTAGTACTGTACAACATGGCGATGGATATTCAACCGCCAATAGATCGTCCAATAAATTACAGCACGTATTACCAGAAACTTTTAAAAGAATTTCTCTTAAAAGTATCTGGTATAGTAACACTATGAAGCGTATCAAATCTTGAGCATGTTTCTTGGAATGTAAAAAAGCGACATAAAGACACATACCATCCAGATCTAGAACCAGTAAATGCTCCTCCAAATTTGTACGTGGTATTGGCGAGTTGTCCTCTCCATTCCGCTGGAACTTCATTTCCACTCATAGCTTGTAACAAAGGTGCGGCATCGGAGGCACTCAATGGTTGGACAGGGATATTTGGTAGAACGTTGGTAAGATTTTCAATAGGATATCGGTATGCACTATCTGCAATCAGTTAAGAAGTTAGAAAGGAATTCTCGATCGTTCGAATATCTCAACTAAAACCACTGCTAAATCTAGCATTGTTAGGTCTTTACCAATAGAAGGATAGCCAGGTGTCTGTGGATCACCATCACCCAAGAACAAAGTGCCTCGTTGTACGCCAGTTTCTGGTAGAAACCATCCATCAGGATATTTCTTATAACCAGGTGGGGCATAATCAGCGGGATCAGAGTATAAAATCAATCCTTTGCAGTTGAATCTTTCCGCAATCCTAGCCTACCATTGGGTATAGACACATAGCAGAGCTGAATTACTATACAATCATCCGGTAAGAACAACTATTCTATGATCCGTGAGGAATTTTTAGAAATCAATGTCGTCGTAATCTTATATGAAAAATTTACCTTATCTCCTCTGAAGATCTTGCCGTAACGGGCGATAGCAATTCTGTTTTTACATGTCAATTTAAAATCATTTTCTAGTTTAACAAAATCTTCTTGGCGGGCATAGTTGACGTAGATCAATTCTCCATCAACGGTTGCTTCTTTAGCATAAGCGTTAAATGGTAAAACGATATTTGGATCGTTTTCATCTGGATGCAGAACTTTCTCTTTGATCGTAGCTTGATATTGGAATATATTGGAGCTATCTATGTACGTGCAAAATTAAGGTTGGAGATGTTTTAATTGATTTATATATATATATATATATATATATATATACGTATATATTAAAATAATCGGGGAATATAGTAGAATCTGCTCTTTATCAATTAATTTTCTTCTATCGTCGATTGTTACCTTTCAATCCAACTTTGGTTAATACATCCGTTCGAGGCCTTGAAAGAAGAACTTTGTATTTGACAAGTTCAACTTTATCAAGTCCGTAAGATTCCCATTGGTTTTTAAAGTAATTAGCAAGCTCTAATTGGCGAGGACTTGCAGCGATATGGGGTTTAGCTGACAGAAACCTGATTGAATAAAGTACAATTTAGTTACTTTATGAACTTCAACATTGAGATATGATTATAATTAAGATTGTAACGCCTACTATATATAATTATAACATGATAGTTAGCAGGAGTGAAATTCTTACTAGAAGAAATTCAACTACAGTAACTAAGCGGCATTAATGCATGAATTAACAACATAGTGTACCATAAACTTAGGCAACTTTACTCTTGAGCATGTATATTTTAACTTAACTTCATGGTACAATCATGAAAACTACATAATGATGAAAATACGATCGGAAATTTATGATGATAAACGACTTGAAAGTGTTCTTTTAGTTGTTTATAATGCCATTCTGATCATTTAGGATTTCAAGTGCGACTGCAGAGACTTTTCCTTCTGTCACACAAGTCTCAGAAGTTACTGTGGTAACTGTAAATAGTTTCCACTAAATTAGATTGTCAAGGATCAACAAACGATGTTGAATAAATAATTATAATTATTTAATTATTAGCATCAATTCATTAAACATGCCATGATTTGCACCAATCCAGGTTAAGTTTCTTTATTTATATCATTGTACTGGTATTATTCTGATATTAACGTTTACGTCGTTGGAAGTAAATAACTTTATGTAAAATAATGGATAAAAGTGATCTCCTATCTTCTTATCCCTTGCAATACTCAATACTGTAATAAGGACTCTTCCGAGTAAAAGAGAGCAAGCAGACTTAAAATGCTATGACATACGTTATCAGGAATATTGAATAATTGAAAAGATTAGTTTGAAAGTAGTGCGCTCCTGTTGGACGTACTTCCTTCAGGAATTGTCAGCGTGTGACTGCAGTTTTTTTATTATTTTCTAAAAACGCCATGTCGGAAGTTATCAGAAATGGGCAGGAGTAATTACTGTAGATTATAATAGTCACTTACTCCTGTCTACTTCCATCAGGCTAAGACACCATGCAAGACATTATCAGAAAGCGAAGTGATAAAAGAGCTAAATACGGTAGTTAGCGAATTGCGTTATACTTTCTTCAGGCATTGAAAACCTACTGTTTTAACGCCATGACAGACGTTATGGGGAATGCAGCGTGATTACGTGAAGTTGAAAACTAGAGATCAGTTTTAACTCGTTTTAACCGTACAGGGGGTCATGCATAACATGTTTTAGTGCTAAACTCATTAGAGTAGAACACCCCTGTAATTTCCTCCAGGCATCGAAAACATGTGACTGCACTTCATTTTATAATAGAGTATGATGTAACCGGTAATTCTTTTCTTGTTGAAGTCTCCAGGCAATTTACTCCAATACTGCGATGGTTTAAAAAAGAATAACTCATATTGACAAAGATGCTGTTGACTGCCGTACAACTACATTACTTAATCTACTGTGTCAATAGAGAATGGTTAGTACATTATGATCTGAATGACTAAGTCATTATGCTGCCACATCTAAGCAAAAGTACTGTACAGTGTAGGTAGTGAATTCATTAGGCGCTAGTTGAAGAACTCCAAATCTTCAAGCTTGACATTGATATATACTACGTATAATAACGGACAGTCTACTCGTGTAATGTAATATATTCAACGAGTTCATTAGTTCAAGGTTCACATTTATACCCAGAATCAACAATACTGGTAGTAGTCCAAAACATGCTTGTTTTGTCCATTTTGTAAATGATCAATAAATCACTAGCGTATTTAAGCCGTCTACTGACTGGTCGGAGTATTGGGTGCATTCTAAAATTATCATGTTTACACAGACACCTATGGCTAGTGGCACAACTACCAGGGACACTTTTAAAAAAAAAAATAAACCAATTTTGCCGAGATTCTTGCTAATACACGCCATACGAGAGCACCATCAACTTTCAAACCATGTCCTTATTAGCGTGGATAGCACCCTAGTACTGTAATCAAGCTGGCCATTGACGCATTGTTTACGTAGCTATTTAAGACAAATTTGACACGCCATCTTCATGGCTTGTGTGTACATAAAGTTTGCATATGAATATTTCATAATTTACACAGGATAGAAAGTACAAAGTACTTCTGTATATTGTGGCATGCCGACATAGCATCATTTCACCAGACTATAGCCATTGTTCATAGTGGCTATTGTACAATATCTTTTTGATTTTCTCTTTTCGATGTCGATTATAATAGCAACAGTAACATTTCCCATCGTTTCGGCCTGGACTGATGGTCAATACTATAAGGCGTTGCATGGCTACAATGGAGGCAACATGACAATACAAATACTGCGTATCTACTTTTGTAATCGAATGTCTGGATTGTTGAATGTCACTAGCAATCATGAGAGGAAAAATTGGATGGGAAGGCTTTTCCTTCTGTTTTATAGTATGAGTTTAGTTCTACATCGCTAGAAAGAAATCTAGTGGTCCATCCTTGAGTACAGGTGGACCAAAACATTGGACAGAACAACAATAACGTTGGCATAGAAATAACCCACTGGACACAACAATTAAATAAAACATGTTTTTTTTTTTTCAGTACTTGCTACATAAAAAGTGGCATCTTCCTTTCCCAGTCACGGATATTTTTATCCAATTTTAGTAGTTGTATTGGCAATTTACTTTGCGACCCTGCCCATATCATGCTGGGTCTTTGCATTTTTGAATCCAACCTAGCGAGAAATAGCTGCATCTAATGTCATCATGTAGATGGCTGATGTACTGTACGTACTGCATTTTATGTAAACAATCTATCCGTGGATATCGTTTTCGTGACGCACTGGACCAGTTTACCTTTCGGGTGGATATTAGGCAATGGACATCAAACTTTGCGCCCAAGAAATATACTGTACTGGACTATGCCTTTTTTTGTGTGTGGGTGCTTTTCGTCCCGTATGTGTTGTAGCGGAGTGGGGATACAAAATACCTGTGGTACTTTATAATGTTCACATAACTTTGTTGATTTGTACGTTTACTCAGTCAAGAAAAATGAAGTACTTTACAAGTAAACATTTTCGCAACAACAGTTAAAAGGCTAGTTGAATAACCACAGCCGTTATGGACGAAACGATAAAAATGATAAGATATACCCTAAAGGTGATGATTCAAAAAATACAGATAGCTACGCCAGCCAACTGGTGATGAATATTGTAGTACCAATTCGCGGCTTCTTTTTTTAATTGCATGCAATTTAACAACACCGATTTAGAATGTTCATAGTGAGGCAAGAAAAAAATAGACACTGGCAGAGAAATATGAAATACAGCAATGTAAGAAATTCAAGGATAGATTATGTGACGCGTAAATCATTACTGCAAATAGCGATTGGATAAAATCTTATATAAAGCTTTTAAAGTACTCGACTGGCTACGAACTGTCCAGTTTTAAAAATGTTGCGCGATTTGAGTCAAGAATGATGGCAAAGCACAGCTACCTAATTAATGCGTGATCACTTCAAACATTGACTCATACAGAACTAAGCAATTTTATTAGTATTATCATTTTAAATAGCAGTAATGAACTGTAAAGTGACCGAGTTGAATCACATCGCAAAGCAAAACAACTATGCTTTCCTGCCTCCGCAACTCGCTGCAAATCTGATGATATCTTCTGATTGATTAGAAAAGCCTATTGCATATTATTTTTGCTCTGTAACGTTTGGATGGTATGCACAGCAGCATGCATTAAGCATATTGGTCCCGCTGAAGCAGAGGCGGCTAGCAACGTCGCTC
The DNA here is from genome assembly GCF_000150275.1 of Trichoplax adhaerens. Taxonomy (NCBI): domain Eukaryota; kingdom Metazoa; phylum Placozoa; class Uniplacotomia; order Trichoplacea; family Trichoplacidae; genus Trichoplax; species Trichoplax adhaerens. The sequence goes on from NW_002060963.1 coordinate 661,473, forward strand.
CCCCACCCGATTGTGTAAGCAAGCGTGCATTCTCAATCTGTCCAATTTTATACCCGCCGAGTTCAAGCTGCAATTTTACAGCTGAGACTAGTAGTATTGACTTGACTTCATATTGTAAGTATGCATTCAGAATGGCATTATTGTTGTTTTTTTCCAATTTAGCTAAGACACAATTTGTACAAGTTATTCTTATTTATCTATTGCAAAGCTCCGCATTTTTGATCAAGTTAACTTACTCTATTACAATACGAGTGTATACTTTCTAGCACAAAGGCAATAAAAATGTGAATAAGCCTGATGATTCTAATTCATGCATTATTGATCAATTAATTGATAGAAGAAAAAAAAAATAGCCCAACTCAATTGTCATGCAGCCATGATTGCATCGACTGGAAGACGTTGCAAACTATCAGGGTGTTTTTACAGTGATGGAGGATAGTTGAATATTCATTGTCGCTTGGTTTTTACTTACTTGATATGCTTGTCGATGTTTGCCGTTTTCATCTCATCAATAACTTGTTTGTGCATTTCATCCAAATTGGTAACAGGAGCATTGGTCGGAGCAGCAGTGGACATTGCGGTGCCACCAGTGTTATGAGGTGTTTGTCCTCTACCGATAGCCCATCCAATTAAGCCACCAACAACACCAACCACGACAACAAGTATAACTAAGATGATTCGTCTGGTGGTGAAGATACTACCATTAGGTGAGCGCAGTTTTGGTTCCATTTTGCTTTTCAGATCTGCTGATACCAAGAATTTTCGGCACTTTACACGATCTCCAGCCAACCGGATCAATGCACTTGCAATCGATCTTGGCAAACTACGTTAACCTGCAATCCCAACAAGCTTTATAAACTGTTGTTGCGCGATCGATACTACAGTACACTCCAGCACCTGTAGCACATTGCACTGTATGTTACTGTAGTGTACTCTATCTGTGCTACAGTGTACAGTACGTCAATAGCTAATGATGGTACTGTACGTACGTGATGATTTGTGGTTAGCGATCGGTCAACTGGAACTGATTGGCACTTAATGTTTTTTTGGGGGCGATTTTACTGCATTATTTATTGAGTTATGTTGTTTCTTTTAAATTTCTTATACAAACCATCCATGATTGGTACCAGTCGCTGAAATGATGGTACTGTGCAGGATGCACTGTACCGTCCGTACGTACGTGATTATTTGTTATTAGCGATTCGTCGATCGGTCTACTGAAACTGATTGGCACTTGATGTTTTTTTGGGCGATTTTACTGCATTATTTATTGAGTTATGTTGTTTCTTTTAAATTTCTTATACAAACCATCCATGATTGGTACCAGTCGCTGAAATGATGGTACTGTACAGTATGTACTGTAAGTACGTGATTATTTGTTATTAGCGATTCCGTCGATCGGTCTACTGGAACTGATTGGCACTTGATGTTTTTATGGGGGGGATTTGACTGCATTATTGAGTTATTTTGTTTCTTTCAAATTTCTTGTACAAACCATCCATGGTTGGTACGAGTAAAACAGTACAGCACGTGTGATCTGTAAAGTGTATGGCGTAGTCTAGACCCCGCTAATGTATGAAAAGTGCTTCACTTTTCACTTGGCACTTGATGTTTTGGGGGGGGGGATTTTACTGCATTATTGAGTTATGTTGTTTCTTTCAAATTTCTTATACAAACCATCCATGATTGGTACCAGTCGCTGAAATGATGGTACTGTACAGGATGTACTGTAAGTACGTGATTATTTGTTATTAGCGATTCCGTCGATCGGTCTACTGGAACTGATTGGCACTTGATGTTTTTGGGGGGATTTTACTGCATTATTGAGTTTCTTAAACAAACCATCAATCATTGGTACGAGTAGAACAGTACAGCACGTGTGATTTGTTAAGTGTATGGCGTAGTCTAGACTCCGCTACTGTATGAAAAGTGCTTCACTTTTGATACAACTGGCGGGTCTTGGGTACACTTACTCCTTGACTCATTAGGCATTACAGTATTGTAGTTGGGGCTTTGCGATCATGCAAAATGATCAACTTCAGATGTCTCCAGATCGGGATATAAAAAAGTACTAATGAAGACCCCCCGGTCTACAGTTACAGCTGTCACCATGACTATAGCGTAGAAATAGTTTTTTAAAGGGATCAGTTTATTTATATTTTTTAGGGAGGTGGATTTTCCACTGTCGAAATAAGTGATGTCGTGTAGTGAAAGTATGATCTTAAATATACAATGCATACAACATCAGTAAATATGTTATGTTTACTTTGAACATGATGTCATACCGTAGAAATGTCAAGCCATCGCCTTGAAAATACAACCTTTTCTAAGATGACCTTGCACAGTAAACGCGACATCGCTGCCATGAAATTTTTCATGAAATAATTAGCCGATCCATTTGCAAATCAATCATTACTATACTGTATACTTATAATAAGTATTACCTCAGTACCAATAGTAAGTGCAAGCGCGCTGTTTCACTTCTTACTATCATTCATATTTTTAAAGTATGCAATTACTGTATTTACAATTAAAGGCTCTACGGTAGCGCCTAAAAATACGTGCCTAGAATACGTACTGCTTACCGCAACAGAAATTTGACTCCAATTGGAGTCTACAAATTAATGATTGTCTTCATCTCCCAATGGATAGGAGGAAAAAACCATCGCCGCAACTGATACTTTGTATGCGTACTGTGTACATATACTGAGTGCTCAGAGTAATTAGGCGTATACTAGCAATTGTAGTAGGTGATCATCATCAGAAAGGATAAAATCAATATTTAAGCACTTTAAAAAAAGGTTTGACGCTAATAAATTGAGTTGGTCCCTTACTAAATGCAGGAATACGTTTTAAGATTTAAAGTTGAAAAAGTAACGAATTTACAACGTCTAGCAGTGTAATTAATTTCATAATTTAAACTAACTAATTCTATTATGCACTGTAATAAGTGTAAACATTACTCTACTTAGGGTACTACCTAAATTAAAAGTACATAACAGACTCTTGTGACATGCTCATTTCTTGACATAAATGGGATCTAAATTTTTTAATGACATACACGTATACTGCATACATACAGTACTTACAGTCTAAAGATTAGAGATTAAATAAGAAGCTGGAATAATGCATTCTGTAAGTGAATAAATAAAAAAATCTTGAATTTCAATGTAAACTGAATTACTGTATTTTTATTACTCTGCAGTTGGTCAACATTTTATGGACATTCTTTCTACCCATTTCTTACTAAACGAGTACAAAGGTTTATATTACCGAAATTACTACTAGTCAACACGAAAACTTTAATTTACCCAAAGAACTTCTATCTCTTACAATGAATGAGACATGGATCTACATCAGAATCATCATAGACTTAAGCGAGTGCTAGCAGCTCAATCTGACTAATTACTCAAGATCATCAAGGAGCTATAGCGAGAAACATCAGGAGTAAACAATACGTAACTTTTTCGAAAACGCTACGACAGTTCGCTACAGTTATACAAGTAATTTATTTAATTAATCCCTTGTCAAACGGTATCAATCTCGCTACGTACAGATGATAAATTGAAAAGACTAAAATGATACTAACAACATCATTTGATAATTTTACTACTACACCAACTTGTCTTCAGCGTATATTACAAAAATAAGAAAAGCGCTATCAATATTATCAACTATATGCGACCACATAAATTCAATTAAAAATCTAAGTATACATATAAAAGAAAATAGCTCACGCAG